>NC_142606.1:59898780-60198780 GCF_041222555.1 Hakea prostrata
ACCTGGTCCGACCCAGCACCCCGGTCAAGACGGAGAAAACCGAATCGCTCCCGAGCGAACCTGATCCAGAAGATGGCTTGCTGAAGAAGAAAGATTATTCTGCTGCAAGCGTGCCCTAATCTTACTTATGGATTAGGGTGATCACCCTGATGACAGCAGACTCAAACTGACGGCTGCGGATAATCATCATCAAAGGGATAACTATCGCATAACCTAACGGTTATCTCAGGAGTCCTCTACTAGCCCAAACTAGTAGAAGTCTATCGCTCAACGGATCTTACTAATGAGATCCAGCGACTACCCGAAGAAGGCTCGAGTGCATCCAACGAAGGAGATTCGAAGGTACACTCTATATAAACCTCACTACCATACAAGGTGAGGGACGGATCAATTGATCAAGGAGAATACTATCTGAGACTCAGGTTCAGATACATACTGATAGACCTAAACTATCAGCGTCCTGCTATCTAGATCACCTTTCCCGTTTCTTCATTCATTAGCTCTGTGCTTCTAGCAGAGCCGTTTGTGATTAAGTTCATCAACTGACTTAGCCTTCGGAGGTGGACTCCCGACCCCAGCGGTCGGGCCACATCTGACGCTTTCGTTTTGCAGGACCTCACGTGGAGATCCAAGGGCTGAGCAGATTTTGGACGCATCAGAGAGTCTATACAAAATACCTAGTGGTAGCATGATAATTCAAGCAATATTTAATGTAAAACTATAAAACGAGTTGTAAAACGGTTTATAACAGATTGGGGTTTGGGATTGGGTTGATGCGGGTTCTACCACCCTTAGCCCAAACACAGCCCATTAAGGTTCGGTTCTGTTTTAATGGGCCGGTGAGGTTCGGTTTTAACGGTTCGGGCTACAAATTGATTCCCCTAACTTAATAGGATGGGAAAATGATTATAATTTGAATTATAGTGCTTCGTAATATGCTTTTGCATAGTGATGGCATTTTGTTATACAGAGGGAGTAAGGTCATGGGTTTGAACTTCAGTCATCACCATCGGAATTCATGCTCTTTAGATCGAAGCATAGAGGTTTGGACTCCGACAACCAGATTTGGATTTCAAATCTAGGGTGGGGAGTAGAGCAGTGGTGATGGCTTCTTCCCCCCCCCCCCTTTTTATGAGGTGGTTTCCAACAATGGCTTCCCCAAGGCGAAGGGCTATATGGTTGATAACAATAGGGTATGGGGAAATTTTTTTTGTTATATCATAGTTATAACCAAGTTGGGGGCATTTTAGTCCCTTTTTTTTGGTAATAGGGGCATTTTAGTCACTCCACATTTGAAATTTGAATGTGTTAATGGTAGGAGACAGTGTTAGTTGGTTTAGAATATAAACATAATTTTTTGCAATAAGGGGACCCAACCATAGTTTAGGTCTCACTAAGAGAATCCATGCGTAAATTAATTTAATAAGTTAGGATAAAGTTCAAGTATATATATGCATGACAATTAATGAGTCCATGTATTAATATTATGTTTAAATATCTTTTTGGGTAATTTTCAATTAGACCCCCTAATTTATAAAAAAAAAAAAAGACCCCCTAAGGTTTGATCTAAATTATTTCTAAAGAGAATGACATTTTAAATTTGTCTCTCATATGGTAAATAAATAAATAAATAAGAATAATAAATAAGGACACCATCATTTTTATAACCAAAATGTCCTTAAATCTTTCCTGTATTTTTTTTAGTTTACTTAGATCTTGATGTAGAGGTATGAGGTACTTTGGTATTTGAGTATACTTTTAATTGAATATGCTACGAGTTGCAAAAATGAATCCATAAGTTATAAGGGTATTTTGGCTGTTAAAATGACAATATGCCCTTAATTAATTTTTTTTGGATATCACATGAGAAGACAAATGTAAATTATCCATTTATTTGGGAAAAAAATGACTTAAACCAAACGTCAGCAGTCCAAATGAAATTACCCCTTTTAGTGGTAGAAATTACATTTTTTATATTGCAAAATTGTTGCATACAACAATGGTACCCATTTAATTCTTGTTTTAATATGAGAGCACAGAATGAAGGTTGTCCACTACAAACTCATAGTATGAAGTCAAGAGTTCGAATACTTTAGGATCATCATCTTTTATAGAACAAAAATATAAGAAAATGAAATAGTAAAAGTAGTAGAGTAAACTAAAGTTTGTTATAAAATAAAGAATATATATTAAATACAAAAAAATAAAAATAAAAATTAGGACAAGATGAATCGAACTCTTTATTGAGTTGTGCATTACATATTTATAGTAGAAATGATATCTTCTCTGATATGAAAATGTCAAGAGTTTACAAGGAAAAACAATATATGACTTTTGCAAACATAAGATGCTCTTGATATGGAATGATAGATTATTGTGATTTTCAGTTAATATGAGAATGCAAATCTCCAAGATTGTATGCGGAAGTGGTTGAAATCTTCATTTGAAAGGTTACATCTTTTAATATTATCTCTTTGGGGGGGGGGGGGGTTAGGGACATCCACAATCAATATTATTTATAACTCCCCTTTAGATGTCTATTAATAAATAATATACCTCGTTAAAACCTTACTAAGAATATAAATAAAATAAAATAAAAACTTGTGAAAAAAAAAATCTTAATAAAGGAAAAGAGCTTAATATCTAAATAATGCATATTACTAGCAACTTCGTTAAAATCCCTATTAGAAAACCTAGTGGAACAAAATCTTTATGAAGAAAAAAGAGTGTAACACGTATTTTACTCCCTTGATGATAACACCATTAAATATCTTTGAGTCTGCGCATCACAATCTTATATACCAGCTTCTTAAAATTTGAAATGAACAATATCTCATTTAATAAATCTGTCAAATTATCACTAAACAAATTCATTGAACATTGATTTTACCATTTTGTTGAAGATCATGAGTATAACAAAATTTTGGTGAAATATGTTTTGTCCCATCTCATTTGATGTATCCTTCCTTCAATCGAGCTTTGCATGTAGCATTATCTTCGTATAATATTGTTGAAACCTATTTTTCTAATAGAAGATCACATGTTTCCTAGATATGTTAAGTAATTGATCTTAACCAAATACTTTATCAATAATTTGAAAAAGTGACAACTATGGTTTGTTTTGTTGAATGCCATGAAATAGCTATACTTCTTGTTACGAATAAGATACTCACGTGTAGACACACGAGTACATAATTGGTTGGTCACTCGGTCTATCTCGCGGCTGATAGGTTGGGACTAATCCGGTTGAATAAAACCAATAATGAATGCCGCACCAACGCTAAGGCAAAAAAAAGACATGTTAAGATGAATGAAAACTCTTAATCAAGGGTTCATCCCAAAAACAGCTGGACAACACAGGTATGTGAGATCCTATCGGCTCTAAGAAAGGTAACCACACATTATTTAACAAGGTCTCAATCCTTAGGTAAGGACACAAACTTTTTCTGGATAATCTTTGAGTAGAACTCGCTCGGAATCCTAGTATGATCCTCAACTGACTTAGCCATTAGAGGTGGTTGCTCGGCATCCTAGCCGGCTTACATCTAACTTCTTTTGCAAGAGTCATTCTTCTACAGATCAAGATGTGGATCAGATTTAAGACGTAACAGTCTTTGGCGCTGTCTGTGGGAAACGAAAAACAAGTCATGACAATGTGAACGAACAATGACGGATGAGCTACTCGGCGAAATCCCGCAGTAGGGGATCAAAACCTAGATGATCAAAATCTAAATGATTGTGAGCAAAACTCTCGAAGCGATGGAGGCCAGCATACCACACGGGATGATGCTTAGACAGTCCCAAACCCTTTTAGGGAGGTAACATCGGCATAGCCCGGAGGGCCTGCTACTACAACGGATTTGGAAGAGATGTTGAGAGAGATGCAACACTAAATGCTAGAGTTATTGGGGGTATTGCATGGGCTGGTGCACCAAGTAGGAGTCCCTCAAGGACCTCCACGCAACACCAAAAAGGGAAGACTACAATGCGCTGCTTGAGCGACATGGGGTAGCCGACTGCCAAACACGAACTCGACTAACAATCGAAGGAGTGTTCTGGACTGCACCCAAGCCAGATAGAAGACCCGAAGAAGGTATGAGGGTCAGTGCTTTCAATTGACTCTGAAAACCTAGTTTTTTTTTTTTTACTAATTTAGAATTTTATCCTTTTGATCAATGTTGATGCCTAATCTATGCTAGTTGGTCTTAGACTATTGTTTTAGAGTTTCCCTAAAATTTTTGGAGTGTTTTGAATCCCGGAAGTTGAGTTTCGGATAAAAATTCAGGTTTCTGCTCATACAGTACCTTGGGTCGATTGCCCAAGCGACCTAGCCAACCTGCCCAAGTTGACAGTAGCTGAATTATTGGTCTATCTTGATCCGTTTGACTTCTGATCTTCAAGGGTTTGTTCCTAATTATTGAACTATGCTTGTTTAGGTTTTATTTGCTAACCTTGGACCTATCCTCATTCTTTCTCTGGAATTCTTCGAAGTTATTTAAGGTAAGAATGGTTGATTCTCTAATAACCTAAAATGCATTTTTACTTGTTTTGAATTCAGATTGCATGATCATACTACTGTTCTTATAGTTTCTTTTAATTATATTAATGTTGTAGGTACTGTAACTACAATAGGTCTTGTTCATGTAATTCTTTTATTATCTTGATCATGTATGAATGGTTATTTCTCTATGTATTGATTCGTCAAGTGCTTATGAATGACTGATTGGGAATGTGATTGCTTAAGTATAATTGGGGAATGGGGAATGTGCTTTTGATATTTCTGTCTTTGGACATCAGTGGAAGTAGTATGGGACGCTTTCCTATGGTGCCCTTTGACTCTTTCCCTAGTTATTGGTTGACATACCTAGGGCTTATCTAGCAGTGTTTGGCTAGGTTTACCTTGTTATATTAGACCTGATTCGGAAGGGTATTGAGACCGAGTAACCAGTGGCAGCAATGGGGATTTGTGGGCGCTCAAGACCGATAACCAACCCATGAGAGGACATGAATCACATTGTTGGGGCCATTCATTGGTAGGGTTGCAGTAGTAGACTTGGGCTCATGGGCGCTCAAGACTGGTAACCAACCCATGAGAGGACATGAGAGCTTCCCGTTGACTATTTGTGGATGATGAATAGGGTTGATGAGTCCATAGTCCGAGTTGGTTGTAGCCATAGGATACACTGACTCTAGTGAAAAGGATACCGAAAAGGATCATAAGAGGCGAGGAATGGAAGTATCTAACTCTGAGTTGATATAACTAAGTCGAAGACTTGCATTGGCCTAAGTTTAACTTGACCTGCGCCAATACTCATACCAATGGTGATGTGAGAGAGCGGTGACCTAAACCCCAGCCATGGAATGTCCGAGAGGAATGCATGACCCAATTACCACCTGAGAACCCAAGATACCGAGATGGTTGAAGGAGAGTGACTTGAGACCTACCCAGAGGAGTATGGTGCTATGACTTAAAGCATGTCTGCCACTAGAGACCAGCATATATAGAGTTAGAATCATACTTGCATGTTTGTTTCATATCATGTTGCATCCTTTATGTTTTGCTATCATACTTTATTGTGTTATTATGGAATAAACTACCTTGCTTAGTTCTTTTGAACTCACTCCTTTTTGCAAATATTTTTGTTAGATCTATCTATAGGTGTTGATGATTATGACGAAGTAGCATATGAGATTGCCCCGGATGACTCATACTACACCCAAGGTGCTCGCTACGGTGACTATGACTGTGAAGAATATCATGGTGACGGAGGAGCGTATCAGGATTAGTCATACTCATGTGCTAGTACAACGTTATTTGGATATAGGGACTTTTACTTTTAGAAGTGTTCTCTAGAGACTTGAAGAAACATTAGTTTAGATTTTGATTACTTCTTTTCTTTTCCTTTTGTTTTGGGAATCGGTTGTAATCTTTCTTTTTAGTTTCGATCTACATTTTTGCTGTTTCTGTGGAGTGATTTTCCGCTACATTCTACATTTGATTTATTCTATTGGTATCACTTTTTCGCACTCTGATTATATTGTATATTCTTTTGAATCTTATATTGATCTCTCAGTTAATATAGTCAACATTGATTTTAGGCTTGTTTTTGGTATATTATTGTAAATGTGGGAGGTTGATTTCCTCAATATTGATCTTTGGAGCTGTGGATCACACACTCGGGTATGCCAAATAGGGTACCGGCTGAGTGGATGTGACAACAAGAAATTCTAAGGAATTTCACCGGCAAAAAGCTACAGTTCCTAACCCAATTGAGCTTTCGAAAGCCAAGAGAAATTCTAACGAATTTCACAGGTAAAAGGCTTCGGTTCCAAACCCGAATGAGACCTTTGAAAGCCAAGAGAAACTCTAAGGGATTTCACAGGTAAGAGGCATCGGTTTAAAACCTGAGTGGGACCTTTGAAAGCTTAGAACTAAGACTTGCCAATAAGGCTTCGGTTTCGATCGACTAAGACCCTCAGTAAAGGCTTCGGTTTCGACCGACAAAGACTTTCCAGCAAGGCTTTGGTTCTGATCGACTAAAGATCTTCTAGCAAGGCTTCGGATACAACGATTGGGAATTTATGATGCAGGACTTCGGATTTCCCAAATAAGATCCCATAAAGGCTTTAGGCTTCCCAAATGTCGCCTAAGAAAGAGGGCCTCGGATTTTCCGAGTAAGACCCTATAATGTACCTGTCGAGAATGTACTACGATCGGGCTATCACCAAAGAAGATTGCAGGGCCTTAGGTTTTTTGGGTAAGACCCCATAACATGCTATTCGGGACTTAGCTTCCTGACTAAATTTTTATTTTAAAGACGGAGGCTTGGACTCGACTGAAGTCAGTCGTGTCAAGTTACAAAATGTCAAAAGGAAAAAGGCAAGATCGTGCATGAATGAGATGTATTTGGGTCAACAGTCAAGTTCAAGCGACGGTTCGAATATCAACATCCATCGAACCAGATCCATACCCATCAATGGCTAATGATTGCTGACAGTCCAAACGTGAAGGCAATGATGGCAATGCTTCCTCAAGACTACGTGATGTTCGGTGTGAACATAACGAGGAATTCAGGTGGCTCAAGAGCACACCGCTGAATAGAGGCGCAATAGCAATCAATGTGATTGATTCAAGAATGAAAGGACATTTCGTCTAATCGAGATTGAGAAGCAAACCAAGCATTCAGTTAGGGGGCTTCTCCCGAACGCTCAGCTTGGGGGACTTATGATGTGGAGAAAATATTACCGAACCTGGTTGGAACCATGGTTAGGAAAATTGCTACCGAACTAGGTTTACCTTCGGTTCAATCTTCGACTCCGGTCGAATACGTCTCAACCACGGTCGAGTTCGGACATTTGATTGAATCGTCATTATGCAAGGAACCTTTCGAATCCAAGGAGGAACATGACCCTGAAGAAGTCGGGATACATAATTGACTTAAAGATGGTTACTGCTACTCTGAGGAGTAGGAATCGTGTTTAATATGGAAACTACCACTGATGCGGTGGAGAGATCGTGTCTCATAAGGAAACCACTTCCGCCCTCGAGAAAGGGGAAAAACCCACAATTGGACGGCCACCAAGAAGGATCATGAACGAATCAAACAACTGAGAACAAGAGGTAAAACCTATATAAACAAGTAGCCTACGCACTGAAGAGGTATCTGAATCGTTTCCCTTACTCTCGTATTCAACTTCTACTCTACAACTATCCAGAGCTTTGTGATCACTTCCTTAACTGAATTAGCCTTTGGAGGTGGCCTCCCGACCCCAGGGTCGGGCCACGTCTAACATTGTTTTGCAGGTCATCCATCAGGGATCTAAAGGCTGAGTAGATTTTGGACGCATCCAACACATAAAACATTTTCGAGGAGAAGAGAATCAAGAGATTAAGGGTCAAATGTTTGAATTATCCATTTTTCTTTTATGATTTTTAAAATTTTAAAATATTTTGAACTATTAATGATGATGAATGATGTGATTTTTTGGTGAAAAGGTGCTTTATATTAAACTAGGAAAGAAAAGAAAATAATTACAAGCGTTGGTAGCATTTCCCACCAGCATCCTAGTGAACAAGTCGAGCCAGATCCGAGGGAAGACCGCTATGACATAGGTGATTCTCCTTGGGGGGTTTGCATAACTTGCTAAAAAGTCATCACAGAAGTTGGATGAAATCCTAGTTTGATATAAAAAATGTCTTCAACAATACCTCTTGTTGCCCATGGGCTTTGCATGCATCCAGTGAGGATTTGAATTGCTAATTGTGAGTCTGATTGAACCTGTATTTGTGGGTACCCATGATATGCTGCCCTTTGTAGCCCACATAATATTGCATTTAACTCCATACGTAAAATATTAGTATCCTCATAGTTCCCCGCGTAGCAAATAGGACTTGGCCATTAGAATTTCTTCCAATCACACCATATCCGCCACGGTTTCCCACAACTAAAGCATCACAATTTATTGTGATCCAATTATCAAGAGGTTTAGTCCACTTATGCATCGAGATCATACTTTGCCTGAATTTGCCAACAATGGAAGAAGTCCCTACTATGAGCGCTATCTCGCACAACTTCTGTGGAGTTCATGAATTAGTGACTTGTGTCCGAGATGATCTGAGCTAAGAGGGAGGGGACCAAGATGTTGTCACCTTTGAATAGCTTGTGATTTCGGGCTTGCCAGATTTGATAGATTGTTGCTGTGAAATTGAAGCAACGAATCTTGCTCATAAGGGATGATCCTAGGAAGTGGGTCTATATCTATTGAAGTTCGTCCATCTTGGTTGGGCATACTTATCTTTGATATCAATTCCTAAATAGGATTTCTTTCCATATGAATGGGTGAAATTACATCTAAAAAGAAGGTGATTTAGAGTTTCATTTTCGTTACCACATAGGCATCAAAGCAGCTCTACTTGTAACCCCCACGATGCTATCACATCTTTTGTGTTCAAACATTGCTTACATGCCAGCCAACAGATGAAAGAGAAGCAAGGTTGTGAAGCGGGGTGCCACACTACCTTTGCTCAAGGAGTTTTCGTGCTTCTCTGTCTGATACATTGCCATGCTAATTAATAATTAAATTGTCCATTTGCTAGGGGCTTCCAAATAGGAGTGTCTTGCGGTAATCTAGGATGAAACCGAGTATTTATAATTTCTCCCCACCTATTAATAATTTCAGTGTCATTGATTTCATGTCTTCAACCTTCTTCACTTTTGTAGATGGAAGAAACCTTGTCACTAACTTTTCTCCCCATTGCTTCAATTACTACTCATGTTGTATTGGTCCTCCCTTGATCCAAGGATTAGTCCATAAGAGAGTCTCCTTCCCTTCCTTCAAAAGAATCAGAATATTCGGCATGAGTAAATCACGTGTCTTTAAAATGCATCAGAGGGTATAAGAACAAATGTTTGGTTGTTCCATACTCCATATAGATCCATCCTTGAACCATCTATGACCAATAAAAGTAGGCCAGCACCTTTCATTGTTGGTTGCCAGTGTCCAAACATGCTTCATCAAAAAGGCCTAGTTCCACTCCCTTAATCTTTTGAGTCCCAATCCACCTTCCAACTTGGGTTGACAGATTGCTTCCCAAGAAACTTTATAACTTTCCAAATTAGAAGTGTCTTTCCATAAGAAAGTGGCCAGTATACTCTCAAGTTGTTGGGTAATACTGGACGGTAAGTAGAATATATTAGCCTTGTAAGCAATGATTCCCCTAAAACAGATTGAATTAGAGTGAGATGGCCAGCAAAGGAAAGAGCATTGTTTCTCCAACTATTTATTCTTCCATTTACCTTCTAAATGAGATCATTGAAGGTACAAAGTTGGGAGGCTTTGCTTCAATTGGAATGCACCGATAATTAATAGGGAATTCTCCCTATGGTGTGTGCAGATATTGATCAAAGGATTGAATGATGTTAGTTGTGCAATTCCCATACAAGTTAGTTGATTTAGTTGGGTTGATCTGTAATCCCGACTGAGCTACAAAGACCATAAGAACATCCATGAGAAACCTAGCATTTTTACTTGTAGCAGCACCAAAGATAAACAAATTATCAGCAAAGGCAATTGTAGTTATTTGGGGCGATTCACAATTTGGATGATAATCAAACCTCCCTTCTATAGCTCCTTTGGTGATTTTTTCTGTAAAAACTTACAGAACAATATTAAATAGTAGGGGGGACATTAAACATACCTGGCAAAGACCCTTGTTTGTAATGAATTTAGGAGAATAGGCTCCATTAGCAAAGGCAACATATCCAGGACTCACTGTACAATGATGTATCCAATTAATTAAAGAGGGGGGAAATTAAGTTTCCTCAACAGAGTGAAAAGAAAATCCCATTGTACTGAATCGTAGGCTTTTTTGATATCAAGCTTTGCTGTGAAGCTGGGAGCCCCCTTGTTATCTCTATTGCCATACATAAGTTCTTGACCCAAAAGAATATTATCTGATATTTGTCGTCCTTCAATAAATGCCGATTGACTTGCACCAACATGGGTATCCATCACTTTTTTTAATTTGTTTGCCATTATTTTAGCAATAAATCTGTAGAGAAATGGAGAGACTGCAATAGGGGGATAATCTCCAAAGGTGTGTTGAGCATCACCCTTGGGGATAAGAATTAGTCTAGCAAGCTTAACTTGGTCGGGTAACCAAGGTTTTCTGAAGAAACGTTTTATAACAGTACATAGATCTTGACCAATAATTTCCCAACAACTTTTGTAAAAATATGCACCAAAGCCATGTAGTCCCAAAGCACTATCATCATCCATGGCAAAGACGACATGCTTAATCTCCATATTAGTAATTGGTTCAATAAGCAAAGCTACTTCATCTTGACTCAAGGTTCTATCAAAAGGAAGATCAAAATTCCCATTGAAGAGGTTCTGTACCTTAGTATAACTTTTCAAAGAATCGCCCTTGCTTCAATTCAGATGAGATCTGGGTCAATCAGGAATACGCCAATAAGATTAGAGATTGAAGAAATACAATTATTGTCACATCCACCCAGCCGGTATCCTATCTGGCATACCCGGGATGTGATCCACAGCCCGAAGATCCAGATCGAGCGGCCATGCCTCCCACATACACGATAACATAATCATGAACAACATAATCAATGTATACAGAAACAATAGATGGATCAAAAGAATAAGACAAGATAGATAATCAGAGTGCGGAAACATTTAAATATCAATTTCAAAGGGATAACATCTCAAAGAGAAGAAGTGATCAGAAGTCACTCCTTCACAAATAGCGGAAGTAGTAGTAATTCAAGTTTAGTTACAGATAGTATCATAAATAAATCCATAAAAACTGGAGAGAGAAGATCCCTATGATTACAGTCATCCAGGGAAATGGGGCCTACACATAGGTTTCTTCTATCCTAATTAAGACTTCCTCGTAGGTATGGATGAAGTGAACCCAACGTGGCCGCCCCCTCACAATAGTGGGGCTAACCTTGGAACGAACTATAATCCTCCTCGGCACCGAAATCCTGACTCTCATAGTAGCCATCACCCGCAGGGTAGTATGCGGGATCATAGCTCTGGTCATAGGACGTGCCATCAAGATCGTCAGTACCTGCAGGAAAATCTAACAAATTGCACAAAAAGGAATGAGTTCAAAAGAACTCAGCAAGGCAAGTCGTTTCATAATACATAGTCCATTCGATACACTTCACATACGATGCAATATGATATGAGGCAAAATGAAATATGATTCTATATTAAGTATGCTGGTCTCTAAGGTAGACATGCTTTAAGCTGTAGCACCATACTCCTTTGGGTCGTCAATCACTCCCCCTCAATCATAAGATATCTTGGGTCTGCCCGGGGAAGTTCGGTAAGGTCATCTCATAAACCATGGTTGGGGAATCAGTCACCGCTCTCTCACATCACCATTTGGTATAAGTACAGGCGCATGCAAGTCATCTACTCAGTCATATCATGTCAGACCCAGATACGTCCATTCCTTGCCCTCGGCGATCCTTTTCGGTATCCTTTACACTAGAGTCAGCGCAATCCTGGATTACGGACTCATCAACCCTATTGGTCATCCACATATAGTAAACGGGAAGCTCTCACGTCCTCTCACGGATTGGTTACCGGTCTTGAGCGCCCGTGAGCCCAGGTCTATCCATATGCAACCCTACCAATAAATAGCCCCTTTCGGGTATCCGCAATATAGTTCAAGCCCTCTCACGGAGTGGATACCGGTATTGAGTACTCTCGCTCATATTCTACCACGGGTCGTTTGGTCTCAATACCCTTCCGATTCGCGTTTGATACGACAAGGAAGATATCCTAACCATACACCTAGACAACCCTATATATGTCACCCAATGACCCGGGAAAGTGTCGATAGGCAGCATCGAAGAACATCCCATACTATTCCCTCCGATGCCCAAGGACAGAAGTGTCAAAAGGACACCTCCCAATCCCAAGTCATACGTAATCAATCACAAGCTCAATCTCATCATATCATACTCGAATCCATAATTCATCATATAAACAATGTATATCATAACATGATTGATCATATTTAAATTCATAAAGCATAATTGAACATGATGTTCTAAATAATATATGACATTGTATTACTGGTAAGAAACATTTAACAGTCATGTATGGTAAAGGAAATACTCGTATTAACATAATCATTAACTTCTCATAATGTAAGCATGTTGATGTAATTAACATACTTAAGTTAACGACTATCCTTACCTTAATCAAGTTGTAATTAAATTCAAGGATCACCAAGAATGGTTCCAAAGTCAGTGTTGACACCCTAGATAACATACAAGCAACATCAGAGAAGAAAACATTCAAATCAGGGTTCAAATGGATCAATTCGGCTGAAAACAGGGCTTTAACAACTCTTGGTTGATTGTCTGGTCGACTGTCAGTCGACCAAGCAGTCGACCAAGACTTGTTAACTTCTGGGCAGCAAGGGAAATGTGATCAGAAGCTACCCTTCCACTGCTCCGATTGTCATGAAATTTGGAGGGCATGTTTATAACAGTAAGAGGGTATTGCACACCAATTTTCATGAAGATCCAACGGTTCAATAAAAAAAATGCTCAATTCGAAAGGTTAGGTTCTATATGGTAATCCTGAAGAATCAAAATGGAATTTATAGAAATTGTAAAGGATGGTAGGAATCAATCCAATAAAGGATAAGAATTGAGTTAGAGTCTTAATTTCAATATAGTCTAAGCTTATCATGCAATTACATATTAGATTTGAATCAATTAAGCTAGATTGAATAGAATCAAAGTGATGAAGTGAAATTAATCTTAATTGAATCATAGCATGTCATGAGTGAAGATGTTTAAGGAATTGGAGAGGGGAAACTCATGGTTGAGTGTTTGCAAGATTGCAGCACTTCAGCCATGGTCTCAAGATTATCAATGATAGGGAAATGAATAAATTAGAAGAGGATAGAAGGAATCATACCTTGGATTGATGATTAACACATACACTAATGATTAGAGTCAAGATCTTCCCAAACTTCAAAGAATAGCTCAAGAGAGTGTCCATCCTCGAGCTCTGGAGTGCCAATGATTAGGTTAGGTCCTCATTCACGAGTTCCAAGAAGGTAGGGGCAAAATGGGAAGAGATTTCATGAATATTCGGATTTCATGACTCTTGGTCGACTGTCAGTCGACCAGGCACTCGACCAAGCTATGACAGCAACTTTAGGAGTGGATTTGGAAGGCTATACAGGGTCAAATCAAGTGGGGTTTTCTCTTACAAGTTAATCAACAAGTCTAGTTTCAGAAAATACCTTCGGATTAATCATGGGATTCCGGGAAGGTCTTCAACTAATTCAATCTTCGTCGATGCGCAGATTCTTACTCAAAACTGACAATGTGCTCAAGTAAGGGGCATCATCGTCAATGTCCATAGGCTCCGCTTCTAGCATCGAATCATCAACTAAGAGGGCCCACATGTCTCTTCTACCACTACTTCGGGTCTTCGGACCTGCAACAGTATAAAATCCGGGCCGGGTTAGGGTTAGGATAAGGCCGGATTTTACAATTATGGCAGCAGCGTTCTTTAATGGCACGATGAAAAAAACCAGTATTCTCATCACCTTCAGAGAGCCAGCGTAGCTGTGATCTTTGCTTGTATTCGGATTCTCATGTATACATAAGACATCTTAATTTTTTAGATTCATCTCTATCCCTTTGAAGGTCAACTTCAGTGAATTGCCTGAATGCCAAAGCTTTTGTACATCTTGGAATTTCTTCCGATAATAATCTATTTGCTCATCTAGTTTAGAATAGATCGTATGGATCTACTTCTTTAGTTTATATTTAACTTCCTTGCACTTCAAAAGGTATGCACAAATAAGAGATTCATATTGTGGTTTGCTCCAAGCTTTTGCTACTAATGGGAGGAAACTTGGATTAAAAACCCAATGTTTATAGAATGAAAAGTGTTTACCTTTGTTATTAAGTAAAGAACCCAAGCAAACAACCATTGGAGAGTGCTTTGATACGTCGCGGTGTAAGAATCGAGCTGATGCATATGGGAAAGAGTCATTCCAAGCTGGGTTGACAAGGACACGATCTAGTTTTGAGTCTATTCTCTGTGATCTAGTAGAGCAATTACTCCATACGATTGTGGCTTGTCCCATTTAGATCTAGAAGGTTGCAGTCGTTGACGCAACTCCAAAAAGGTTGAATGTCTCTGATAGTTAAAGCATCTCACCTTGTTTATCATTGATTTGCAAGCAAGTGTTATAATCTCCAAGGCATACCCATGGTAGAGAGGGATTACTAATATGGCAGAGAGTAGACCATAGAGATTCCCTTCCCTCTACCTTATTTTCTCCATAAATAAATCAAATCGAGGATGGGTGATCAAAAGTTTGAATTTCGGACTTGAAATTCTGCCCGAAAAGTGGGCGGTCGATTGATCCAACCAATCGCCCCAAGCAACCGGCTGGGTCATAGTGGTTATGTCAATGTGGTTTTTGCTCCGTTTGCATCTCAAACTATAATGAAACTTCTTAACCCTAATCTAGGTGATCTCTAAGGTTTGTGGGAGTGGTTATTTGAGAGACTTAGTACGCTTTTCCATGATATATCCACTAAGATAGATAAGGTTACAATTGCATATATGATTGACTTATGTTATGATGAATTGCTATCACTTTGAACATGTATTTAGTCTTATAACCTGCTATAACCAGTAACTAAATATGATTACTTGATGATGACATGTTATGGTTGATGTTAGATGTATTTAATTTATTATTTGATATGGAATGATGTGTTTGGTGCGACTATGATAGAGGGTTATCCTTGTTGGGTATTCTAGCTTGGGATATTAGGGATTGTGGTATGGGACACTGTTCCTTGATGCCCCTAGCACTAGCATGGTTGCTGAATTACATACCTAGGAGGTCTACACTGCTTGGTTATGTACCCTTACATGCTACTACCCTTTCAGCAAGGGTATTGATATTGAAGCTGAATGACCCGTGATATTGGTAACGTGACTCTGTTGCATCCTATGGCGGTAGCCAGTCCGTGCGGAGATTTAGTGACCCACTATTGATCATGCAATGGTAGGGTTGCATATGTTAGGGATGTGCTCATGGGTATCTAATAAGCTGCTTGGGAGTCATGAGGGGACATGAGAGCATCCGCCCCAACAATATGTGGATGACCATAGGGTTAGGGAATGGAGTCCAACAAAGGTAATTAGTCCATGAGTATTCTCATTCCTAGGTGGAGAAGGATACTGAACTGACTTGGTTGGTGCCATAGGGGAGGTATCTGGACCACATGTAGTGTGTTATCATGGGACCTTGCATTGAGTTAGAATCCCTAACATGTGGCAATACTCATGCCAATGGTCATGGTGAGAAAGTGTGTACCCCCTTGCCCGGGATCCCAATAGAGGTAGCCAATCCGTGAGGGATCAGAGTAATGAAACCTACCTACAGTAGGGTTGTTATATCTTAAAGCATGTCTACCTTATTAGAGACTTGCATGGTTAGTTCCTAGATGCATCCATGCTGTTGCATATCATCTTTTCATTATTATCTATGATGTGTAAGTGATGTTGATGTGCATATGGGATTGTTGCCTTACGCAGTTTGACATAGCTCATTCTTTGTGGATTATATCTTTTTTTTTTTATTTTTTTTATTCAGATGGCTATATAGATGAAGGAGAAGTTTCATATGTATGGGAGAACTCCAATGACGAGAATGTGGAGATGTCAACGAGAATTGATGCTACACAACACAAAGCCTCCTGCTTGTACATGGAGTGCTCTTATGACACCTATTTGACAGAATAAGGATCCAAGTGGTATGCCATTTGGATAGGTCGATGAGAGAGGGTTTTATGACACCTTTTATGGATAAGTTTGAGGAAGGTTGTGCCAGTCTTGAGAAAGACTAAATCGATAATTAAACTTTGAGATATTTTTTGCTTGTGCTGAAAACATTCTTTTGGATACATCCCCCTTTGATTCATTCCTTGGATTACATTTATTACCTTACGTTGGATTTTGGACTCTTTATTCCTTTATATTAATTGTCACACCCCACCTAGCCGGATCCAGTCATACCCGAATACCCGTGGGGATGATACACCGCAAGACCTAGGTTCGGTGATAATTCCATACAACATGTGATAGAGTAAAATCAAACGGACAAGAATAAATCAAGTTTCTCATATAAAGTTATCAAAACTGAAATAATGGTTACAATCGTCAATTACTTCAAAGGTATAATATCAGAGTTTTGAAAAGAAAAGAGGATAGTTTCCTTTGCAGCGGAAATAAACTAGACTAATTTCCTTATGGAATCCAACCCCATAAGGACAATCTTAACACTGGCATGAAGCTCCATGCGCATCCACTTCTTCTTTTGTCACTCCTTTAAGAAGATACGTCGGTAACGAATCCTCCATTTGGAAGAAGTCCTCATAACCTGCAGTATAATCTAATAGAAAATGCATATAAAAAGGAATGAGTTCAACATAACTCAGTGAGGTCAACTCAACATCATATCATGTATTTATTCACAAGATTCCACACCACACATAGAACATGAATATCGATAATGTAATTAATGAAAATGATATGATATATGAATGATTATGATATTATGCTCCTAACTCTATCATGGTCTCTATAGTAGACACGCATTAAGTCATACACCAGTCTTCTTTGGGCGGTCTCAGTCACTCTTCCCTCACCGCATTCAAGCACGTCTGTTGGGTTCTCCACGGTTGTTGGGTAAAGTCCTGTCAAGCCATGGTTGGGGATTAGGTCACCACTCTCTCACATCACCATTGGTATAAGATCTGACGCATGTCAAGGATAATTCTAGGCCCAATGCGAAGTCATACAATCTCGTAGTACATATGGTCCGGATATTTCCCCTCATTCCTAGTGCTTTGTTGGTTCAATACCTTCCCCACCTATGAATGGAATCCTCAACGGGAGGCATCTATTGGATCCCATTCCTTAACCCAGCGGTCATCCACATATAATGGACAAGATGCCCTCCGTGTCCTCTCACAGGTTGGTTACCGGTTTTGAGCGCCTAGGAGCCCTTATCTATTATATGCAACCCTACCTCTCTATGATGATAGTGGGCCTGCTTAGCACACATGACCCAGCCACTAACATCATGGGTTAACCGGCTTCAATATCCCTGCTGAAAGGGTAGTAGTACTCGTGAAGTCACTTAACCAAACATTTCTAGACATGCCTTAGATATGTCAATCAGTAATCAGGGAAAGGGCCAAGGGCACCATAGGAATGCGTCGCATACCACATCCACTGGTGTCCCATGATAGAAACATCAAAAGGGCATTCCCCATTCCCCAATCACAACCTAAGCAATGGGTGAACCTATAACCCTAGTAAGCAACATAAAAAAAAAAGAGTAATTTAATTCAACATCATCCATATATTTTCATATCAATAATTTAAGAGTTAAAAATAAAAGAAAAACTCAATCCATTCAATCTCATCCATCTCATACATTCTCATATCACCATTCAAAGGATATTGAAAAATAGAAGACATAATCACAAGATAATACTAAAGCAAGTCAAGATCTCGATAATAAAAATTAACTAACATCATTATACATGTAATATAAGGTTCAGTATATTCCTCACCTTTCACTTTGATCCTTTCTCCAAAGTCCTAAAATTCACTCCCACAAGTTGGTGACTAAAGATATATAAACCTATTCATGCAAGAGAATTAATAATCACAAATTAGAGTCTATTTGGGTTTCAAAGGATATTCCAAAATCTTTCCATGAAAACAAAATCCTGACCACTAGTTTAAAAGGGGTATTCCCAACCTCATTAGTGAATGGTCTCAAATTCGCCACCGATACAAAGTCTAATCGAAACGAAACTTTGAGAAAGTCTAATCGAAACGAAACTTTGAGAAAGTTTAATCGGTAGCAAAAGGCATGGTTCATTGTGTCGGCGATATGTCGCCGACACAGGGCGATATGTCGCCATGTCGCTAGGGGGCGACACGACTCCCCCTAGCGACACGATATATACCAAATGTCGGCGACATATCGCCCTGTGTCGGCGATATGTCGCTGACAAGTTGATATATCGCCGAAAAATCGGCGATATATCGCTACATTCGCCATATATAACAGCCTTTCGTTTGTTAAGCATGAGCCATACTCAACATAATTGTATAATGAATTGTAAACTTTAGTACATCTCTTTACTGCTTGTGTATTTGTGTTATCTTTGCATATTTACATTAGTTTATATGAATTTTCCAAACTTCCAGTTTTGCCCGCATATAGCTGGACATGTGCCAATTATAAACTTTAGGTTAGGTGATGTTTTAGGTCAAAATAACACTCCCAATGTGTTTATTGGCCTCAAATTAGGTTACACGTCAAATTTCATGTCAAATGACCTAAAATACCCTTCAAAACAGGGGTTCGACTTTTCATCGAACCCTTGCCAAAAGTCGAGCGACTTTTGGCGACATGTCGCCCGTGTCGACATGTCGAACCTTGGAAAAAGGATCCTACGGGTACCTTCAATTTGATCCAATTTAATCTAGATCAAAAAGCCCCAAATTGTCTCTCCTAAATCACTCGTGGGTGACCCGGAGAGTCAAAATGCGTCAACCTTAGCAAGGGATTGCACCATTAACTCTTATACTAGAAAGGAAAATTAAAAACAATAAAACAAGGGTAATAATAATCCTAACATGATTCCACAACCACAAATCCACGAATAAAGAGAAGAGAGTTGTCCACATAATTGTGCCTAAGAGAAGGATTAAAGAAATCTCACATTTCTTAAAGTTTTCGCGAAGCTTTGAATCACAAAACACCTTCGGAAGGATGGGAACCACTCTTTTTCTTGGTTTTTCCTCTTCTCGTACCCTCAAACTTGTTTTTGCATCAAGAAATGCGGTTACGGATGAGTTAAAACATAAAATAGGGCTTAAAAACCCAAAATTTCGTTTTTGCCCCTAAACAAAAAATGGGGTGGGGGTTGGTTCACCCAACCGGTCCATGGTTGGACCCCCAAAAGGATTCCGAATTTGGTGATTTTTGGCTTGTTGGAAAGGTCTTCGACAATCTTCCATCTGATACCTTATTCGTGTCAATCGGATTCTCCATCGCTGATCTACAGACGTTCCAAAATCACCCTTTTTACACCATCGTGATTAATCTTCTCTCTTCACTTAAACTCTAGGAGAGTTGTTGAGTCATCACAAGGGTCATCCACCAACATTGGTTCTATTTCCAATCCTTTGGGCTCGACTTGAATGGCCCACAGTTGTCGCCGACTCGAGGCCTAGGTTCTCAGTCTTGAAACCACAGTTTAAAAGGGTAGAAATTCGGGGGATTTCACATTAATTATTGAACTATTATTTGCTCTTGATTTGGCGTTGTGTGTATTTATTTACTGATGGCTAAACCGAGGATCTTGTGGCTGTGGATCACACCCACGGGTTATCGGGCAAGTCCAATACTGGTGGGTGGGGTGTGACACCGCCGTTGGAAGTGGCAAGGGTTGAAGAAGGCCGAGAGGTGGGGATTTTGTCGTTTTCACCTATTGGCAAAGCTCGCAATCGGAGGCGAAATCTTTGATATCTGCTTTCATGCCTTTCCAAAACAAATTGGCGGCAATTCTCTTACAAGTGTGCAAAAATCTAGAATGACCTCCTTGTGGAGTGGCTGTTAGAATATTAATTTAATATTCCACATAAGGTGGGCTTCATTGATTGTGTTACACTTTGATTTGGTTTCTTATTGGTCTGATATGGGTAATATACGGTTACTAGAACTCTTATATGGACTGGCTAGTGTGGGCTAATAGGGACCGTTAGATCTTGATGGACGATCTAACGGATTTGCCTATATAAAGGATGCTAGGTCCCTTCTCTAACCCTAATAATAATCACATCTGCTTAGTCAGAAGGATATACCATCAAGCCAGTGAACAGGGAGGAGTTTAGAGGAGAAGATCCAACATCAAGTTGATCATAGAATCAACTTCAAAGTTCAAGTTCGTTCAAAGAGGGAGACTAAAGATAAGGGGATTCGGCTGCGCTTCGTCTCCAATGAATCCTAGAAAGGTATGTTCATCATCATCTTGTGTCATTATCATATTAAGGTGTTTTTAGTCGATCTATGCGATCTTGGATAGAAATATTCTTACATGTGGCATCAGAGCCTGTACAGAATCGATTAAAGACCCATAGGATTGTTGAATGATGAATTTAGGGTTCTAGAATGGAACTTATGAAACTTGTGAATTTTTCTCCTGATTTTTTCATCGAAACCGTGGGATTTTTTGTCAATAAATTTTTTTTAGAAAGGATCTTGAAAATCCGAAACCACCACTGCGTAGATCTCGATATATTATGGGTCACCATCGGACTTCGGACGCGCCGGCAATAGCTGCCAGAATCCGGCAACGTTTTTTTGTTTTTTTAATCAATGCGATGCCGACGTGGCAGTTTGACCGGGTCAACAGGTCGAGTCAACCCAACCCGATTCTGAACCCGTCGGGTCAAACAGGTCGACCCGGTTGATCGTCATCGGTCCAACCGAATGGGTTTACTTGGGTGAACCGGATTTATTATTTGAACCATTTTGGACCAAACTCGCTTTTTGACTCAGCGAGTCGACTCGCTGATTTCTGTTTAATTTCTGATTTCAAATCTTCGGTTCAATTTTGATTCGATTCGATTTTTCGGTTCAATTTTGATTCGATTTCTGATTTCGATTCGGTTCAATTTTGATTCGATTCAATTGCTGATTTCGATTCGGTTCAGTTTAGATTCGATTCAATTGCTGATTTCGGTTCGGTCCGATTCGGCCTAATAAGATTCTGATTTTATTGGACCGTTTTTATTTGCTGGTTGAACCGATTTAAAAAAAAAAACCAGAATACTATATGTTTAGTATTTTTTAATTTTTGACCAAACCGTAAGGAATTTTAAAGCATTCTTTTGGGGTTTTATATTTAAGACCATTTTGAACGCAATGGAATCATTTTCAAGACCCAATTCTACCCCTACATATGTGAAATATGATATATCATGTTTTGGTTGAGCCGATAATTGGAATGCTATTTATTTAGTATTTTTTTTATTTCTGGCTAAACCGTAAGGAATTTTAAAGCGTTCTCTTGGGGATTTATGTTTTGGACCCTTCCGGACACAATGGAATTATTTTTAGGACCAAAGGCTTTTTATTATGAGCATGTTTTATATGATATTATACAATTGTAAAATATATATCATGCATGCCTTATAAAGGGTTTGATTACTTTTCGAAATTTTTATGCAAATGTATGATGTATTTTATAAATGCTTCGATTGCATTTTGGTAATCCGGATTTTTTTCCAAACAATTTACTAGCATTATTTGTGGGTAACATAATGTATATCCCAATATGAGAATTTCATGAGCTTGATTGTGGGTGGTTGCTAAAGGGGGTTTTTGGGGGGGGGGTGGGGAAGGTCTATTATATATGGTAATAAAGTGTGTTTTTGTGTTTATATTTTTTTTTGCCCCAAGGGGGGTATATGTATGAGTATAATGAAAGAGGATAAAGAAGGAGGGGGGGGGGGGGAGGTGACTAAAGAAGGAATTTTCGAAGGGGGGGGGGGAAGGGGGGGTAGGTGGGGTTGGGCGGGGGGGGGGGGGGGGGGGGGGGGAGGGGGTGGGGGGGAATGGGGGGTGGGGTGTGGGGGGTGGAGATGTGTGAGAGATTTTAGTTTTTTTTTTTATAGTAATAAGTTATATTGTTGTAACTAATATATCCATTGCCGGTTTGTACCGGTCAAACCAATCTCAATCGGGTTCAATTGAGAGATAAAGCTAAGATGATCGAAGACGTCCAAAGAGGAGCAATGATCTGATGGCCATGATTTAAAGAGTATTATAAGCGGGAAAGCCAGTATAAAAGCGAGGGAAGATCCGTGAGAAGGTAAGTCTCTGGAATCAACCAAAACTCTAAGCTCACTCTGATTGAACTCCATTACTAGCATTCCAGAAGCTCCAGAGAGAGCTCTGTGAACACCATCGACACCATACTGACTAGATCGTCGGAGACGAGACGCCGATCAAGACGATCGGCTCCGTTTCTTACTGTGATTCTGTTTTCTTTCAGGAGTGAGAGGTTGATTGATCAAGGAGCAAACCAGATCGAATCAGATCTGAGGAGTTCGGTGCGAGAAACTTCGGTTCAAGGCGATCGGCAAAAGTAGCACCAACATTTGGCGCCGTACGTGGGAATTCAAGTCGAACGAAGCTATGGCTCAATCACCTGAGCGAGAGGAGGAATTACCGATAGAAATGGCGGAAACAAGCCAGAGGGAGCCAAGGAGAGTAAATCCAAAAAGAAGAGCGAGAGAAGTGGTTCCGATGCCGCAAATTCCAGTGATGCAAACTCGACAAAGGCGAGAGAATGCTTTGGAAGATCATTCTCCATCTCGTCCAACTGATCGGTTTGAAAGGCAAGAGAAACAATTAGCGAGATACATTGGCGACATCTCGTCCGAGTTAGATCCAAATCTAATTCTTTGAGCGGTTTGAGAGCATGCGGCATCAAATACTTGGAGACACAAAATCTAATGAGAACCTTCATCAAGCGGATCGGAGTACATCCTGAGGAGAGAGTTCCGGTTTTGTCAGTTGGAAGATCTCGAACTCTTTCCCGAGCAAAAGCGACTTCTGTCCCAAACTCTCAGGTTCAAAAATCAGGAGGAAGTCGAAGGAGATCATTTCTGAAGGAAGGATCGGGAGAAAGTGCAGATCCAAACTATATTCCACTAGAGGCGAAGATCGAGAATCGTCCGGAGATGATCAATTGAGTCATATCCGGAGCAAAAAAAGCGGGAGCGTTGGGAATTGGAGAGATAAGAGAGAAACGGGGAAGATCGGGAGATTGCAGATCTGAAGTTTATGGATCGGAAATCGATAAAAGATTTCGCGTCCTCGATGATCGGATCCAACGATTGGTGAATAAAGATGGCGGAGAAAATCTTTGAGGAAATAATGAACCAGAATCCATTTGCTAAAGATATTATGTCAGCACCATTGCCGCGCAATTTTAAACTTCCGACATTCACGATGTACGATGGAAGTACGAGATCCAATGGAACACACGGCTCAGTTCAACTCTGTTATGATGCTAGCGAGGTAACTACGATATTTTAAAGTGTCGCTCATTTCCATCTTCCCTGAAAGGATCTGCAACGACCTGGTTCTTGACTTATTGCGGACTCCATTAAGGATTTTAAGGATTTGTGAAAGTATTCTTGTCAAGATTCCAAAGTAGCATGAAAAGCGACAAAGCTGTTGATAACTTGGCTGCAATCCGCCAAAAATCGGGAGAATCGGTTCGAAATTATATGAAGAGATTCAATCGGGAGTCAATTCAAATTAAAAATTTGAATGAGGCGGTGGCATATGACGCTATGTTCGGAGGCCTAATGAGATGAACATCTTTTGGAATTCACGATCATGAATAAGCCCGACAAACATAGCAGAATTGACGACTCATTTATGTCGGTATGCAAATATGAAAGACATTCTCCAAGCAAGAAAAGAAAGCGATAGCGGTGGAGTTAAAAGAAAAGATGATGGAGTTGTGAAATCTGATCAGAGAGATCAGGAGAGAACGAAGGAACAGAGGAGCTTTTCAAGAAATATTCACGATCGTCAATACTGAAGGGATATTCCCAAACCATTCCAAGAAAACTATACTCCTCTCAACGTAAGAAGATCGGAAATTCTGATGCAAATTCAGCACCGGGGATTTATGAAATGGCCATTACCTATGATAGCAAAGGCGGATGAAAGGAATCCGAATAGATTCTGTAGATATCACAAAGATCATGGTCATGATGCGATGACTGCGAGAATTCTAAAACATGAAATTGAGCACTGATCAACCAAGGAAGATTAGATCAGTATGTTCAAAAAAGAAATGGGGAAACGAGAAGAAATGTTGCTGATCAGCCGAGAAGGTGGAACAATCGAACACCAGCTAGAGAAGAACAAGCCAAGGGAGATTTTCAGTATAACTCTCCGGAGGAAAATACTAAACGAGCGGGAAAATCGGCAGATTCAACGAAGCGATCCCCCGTCATGACCATCCTGGGAAGTTTGGACTTAAATTCAATTTCAAAATCTAAGGCTCATGCCGGTATGTGATTCTGTTGAATCTCATGTTATTCCTAGAAGAATCAAAATGATGAAGGAAATAGTCTTCACGGAGGAAGAAATGGAAGGAATTCAAGAACCACACGATGACGCGGTTGTGATAGTCATCGAGGTGGCAAACGAGAGATATTCATAGAGTTCTGGTAGACACAGGATCATCTGTAGACATCATGTCTTACGAAGCTTTTCAACGATTGAAGTTGGATACGGTCAAGATAAAACCTTGCAGTACAAGACTATTTGGATTTTCTGGAGAGTCTACTTCGGTAGAGGGAGCTGTGGAACTAACGATAACACTTGGAACACATCCACAAACGGTAACTACGGTTACCAAATTTTTGTTAATAAAAAGTCTATCGGCATACAATATAATTGCAGGAGACCAACGTTGAATACTATTGGTGCAATAATTTCGACAAGACATTTGAAAGTCAAATTTCCAACAGAAAGTGGCATTGGAGAATGCAAATCAGATCAGAAAACTTCAAGGCAAAGCTACACAACTTTTTTGAAGGATTCGAAAGCACAAGGTAAGGCACTTGCCTTTCTTGTTGAAGATTCTGAGATAATAGAGATGAGGAAAAAATTCAAAGAGGTGAACCAGTAGAAAAGCTAGAAAAAATTTGTTTTGGTTTGGAGAATCCAGAAAAAGGGACCATGATAGGAGCTGATCAGAACAGTCAGGATAAGGAACAATTGAAAGAATTTCTTGACAAAACGCAGATGTCTTTGCACAGTCGGCACAAGACATGCCGAGGTTTAAGCGGGGAGGTAGCGAGCATTGTTTATGGATAGATAAATCTATCAAACCGGTAAAGAAGCAGAGACGAAGGAATTTCTCATCGAGAAAAGCATGATGCAATTAAGGTTGAAGTGGACAAACTTAAGAAATCTGAGTTCATTGAGCAAATCGAGTGCCCAAGGTGGTTAGCAAATGTGGTAATGGTGAAAAAGCATAATGGAAAATGGCGAATGTGTGTAGATTACACTGATTTGAACAAGGCATGTCCCAAGGATTGCTATCCTTTGCCACGAATTGATCAGCTAATCGATGCCACATCAGGTCGATGAGATGTTGAGTTTTATGGATGCTTATTCGGGTTATAATCAAATTCTTATGAAAAAGGAGGATCAACCTCACACGGCATTCATGACCAATCGGGAAAGCTATTGTTATAAAGTTATGCCTTTTGGGTTAAAAAATGCTGGTGCAACATACCAAAGGGCAATGAACAAGCTGTTCGTTGATCAAATTGGAAGAAATATGGAGGTTTATGTAGATGATCTTCTTGTAAAAAGTCAATTTAAATCTGATCATCTCGTCGATGCGAGAGAATGCTTTGATGTATTGAGGAGAAATGGAATGAGACTCAATCTGAGAAGTGTGCATTTGGAGTTTCATCCGGTAAATTCCTAGGTTTCATGGTCACACGAGAGGGGCATTGAAGCAAATCCCGGAAAAAATCGGGGCTATCTTAAATATGACGGCTCCCAGTGATATGAAGGAAATTCAAAGCTTAACGGGAAGAGTTGCGGCATTAAGTAGATTTATATCCAGATCGGGAGATAAGTGTGCACCATTCTTCAAGGCTTTGAAGAATCTAAATGCACTCAACGAATTCAAATGGTCGGAGGATCTGTCAAAATTCATTTGAAGAGCTGAAGAGGAGGTTGACCAGTCCACGATTTTATCTCGACCAAAGCCCGGAGAAAGCTTGCAGATATATCTATCTTCTTCAAAGGCGGCGGTAAGCGCGGTGTTAATCCGGGAGGAAGGTCTTGTCCAAAATCCTATCTACTTTGTAAGCCATACATTGTTAGATGCGAGAATCTAGATATCCGGAATTTGAGAAACAGGCTTTCGCCTTAATAATAGCGACCCGGGAAGCTCCGGCCCTATTTTCAAGCTCATCCAATTATCGTTCTTACTAAGCGGCCTTTAAAGAAAATACTGCATAAACCTGATCTGGCGGGAAGAATGGTATCATGGGCGATAGAGTTAACGAGAACATGATATAGATTATAGACCTAGAAGCGCAATAAAGGCACAAGTTTTGGCTGATTTTATTCTTTGAAAGTATTTCATCACGAGAGGAGGAAAAAGATTCTAGTAAGGTATCTTCTATATGGACCTTGCATGTAGATGGGTCAAGTCATTCGCGAGGATCGGGAGCGGGAGTGATTTTACAAAGTCCGTTCGGATTTGTAATTCAAAATGCACTTCGGTTTAATTTTCATGCTTCAAACAATGAAGCGGAATATGAAGCTCTTATTGCGGGATTACGACTAGCTAGATCTCTCTGTGTTCAAAGCATCGAAGTAAAAAGTGATTCAGAAGCTGGTGGTCGGTCAAGTCACGGGAGCGTATGGTGCGAAAGATGATCGAATGGTCAGCTATCTTAAAAAAGTATCACAATGTAAGGAGTGGTTCGCACAGTTCTCGATCACAAGGATATCTCGAAATCAAAACAATGAAGCGATTCTCCGGCAAAATTGGCATCCGCAAAATCTGTTTCTATTCCACAAATTGTATATTATGAGGAGCTAGATATTCCGGCATATTCGAGCGAGAGATAATGGAAATTGATGCGAGAGATATCTTGGATGGATCCTATTATGCAATATCTAAAAGATGGTATTCTTCCTGAAGATAGAGAAAAAGGCGGAAGCGTAAAAAAGAAGAGCTGCCGGGTTTATTCTAAAAAATGAGTTATTATATAAAAGAAACAGTTTAAGGCCCTTTGTTGAAATGTTTGGGACCCTCGATGCTCTTTATGCCCTATCTGAAGTTCATGAAGGAATTTGTGGAAACCACTTAGGTGGGAAAGCTTTGGCATATAAAATTTTAAGACAAGGATTTTATTGGCCACGAATGCAATACTGAGGCAATTGAGTATGTAAAAAGGTGTCATCAATGCAGATTCATGCACCAATTCGGAGCCAGCCAGTGAGCAGCTAACATCAATTCTTAATCCTCTCCCATTTGCTATGTGGGGTATGGATTTGTTGGGACCTTTTCTGTTGCAGCTGGAGGGAAAAAGTTTGTAGTGGCTGCAATCGATTATTTTACGAAATGGGTAGAAGCGAAGCCTTGGCAACAACTACCACGAGTCAAATTGAAAAGTTCTTCGAGAAATCATGTCATATTCAGATATGGCCTACCAAAGATTCTCTTGACTGATCACGGACCACAATTTGACAATGAGAGATTCAAGGAGTGCATGCAGATTATCATATTGAGTGCAAACACTCATCGTAGCGTATCCTCAATGCAATGGCCAAATTGAGGTAACAAACAGAACACTTTTGCGGGGGATAAAAGAGAGCTGGATGAAGCGCATAGTTTGTGGATTGATGAACTACCTCATGTATTATGGGCATATAGGACTACGGTCAGGACCCCAACAGGTGAAACACCTTTCAGACTGGCGTATGGATCAGAAGCATTGGCTCCAGTGGAAGTTATGGTGGGATCAAATAGATATGAAGGATTTGATCCAATAACTAATGAAGAGGGACTACGGGCAAACCTCGAATTTTTAGATGAAGTCAGAGAAAAGGCCTTATACCGTAATATGGAATATCAAAGGAGAAACGAGCGTATTATAATGCTCGAATCAAACATAAATCTTTCGAGTAGGAGATTTGGTTTTGAGGAAAAAATCAGCGTCGAGATCCAAGGAATTGTGGAAAGCTTTACGCAAGCGGGAGGGACCATATGTGGTAACAAAAGCGTGAGCAAAAACACATCCTGGCTGAAGGACTCTCATGGAAGTTGTTTGAAACGACCGTGGAATGTAGTTCACCTTAAGAAATATTATCAGTAGAAAGAATTTTCTTGTATTCTTGGAGAATGCATTTTATTAAGCGGGGTCATCCAAAGTTTCTTTCTCGTTATTAAACCAAGAAACATCAATGCGAACCAGTTTCTTCTGATCAAGCCATATCAACGCTGATCCGGGGTCATTCCTTTCGAGGATGATCCCGACTTTCGGAGTCGGGCCCAAGTGGCCAGCCTTCCGAGGCCTGGTCATGCTTCCGAAGGCGATCACGGATCACTCGCACCGAGGATGATCCCGACTTTCGGAGTCCGGCCCAAGTGGCCCCCAGGCCTGGCTCATGCTTTCCGAAGATCACGGATCATTCCGTGCCGAGGATGATCCCGACTCTTCGTGAGTTAGGCTCAAGTAGCCAGACCTTCCGAGGCGTGATTATGCTAGCTGATCCGGATCATTCCGTGCCGAGGATGATCCCGACTCTTCGTGAGTTAGGCTCAAGTAGCCAGCCTTCCGAGGCCTGGTCATGCTTTCCGAAGCTGATCACGGATCATTCCGTACCGAGGATGATCCCGACTCTTCGTGAGTTAGGCTCAAGTAGCCTGACCTTCCGAGGCCTGGTCATGCTTTCGAAGCTGATCACGGATCATTCCGTACCGAGGATGATCCCGACTCTTCGTGAGTTAGGCTCGGGAGTAGCCGGGTCACGCTAAGCTAATCACGGATCATTCCTTTCGCGAGGGTGATCCCGGATTGTTCCTTCCGAGGAATGATCCCGACTTTCCGAGTCGGACCCAAGTGGTCGACCTTCAGAGGCAGGTTATGCTTTCGAAAGCTGATCATGGATCATTCCGTACCGAGGGTGATCCCGACTTTCCAAAGTCGGACTCCGGTAGCCATCTTTCTAAGGCATCATTTGGATCGAGTACGACGGAATTAATCGGTAAAATAACTCAAGGATCAGGTTACCTCTGAAGTCCGTTAATTAAAGCTCAAAGGTCGGATCGGGTATTAAATCAACATCTCAAGCTATCGATCAGGTATTAAAAATCATTTTAAATACTTTTTCATCAGAGGTATTTCAGCAGTATATATATAATATAAAAATAATCACAATAGAAGGAGGGAAGAAAATTTCATTCACATAAAAGTTGGACAAGTAAAAAAAAAAAAGAAAAACCCTCATATGCAAAAGAGGTAGGCAAGAAAGAAAAAGGTAAGTCCATAAAGCAAAAAGAGTGTTTTCTTCATATGTGTGATTTTGTAGATGGATCAACATACGTAGCATTATCGGACGGATCAACATCAACGACATCATTAGCGGCAATATCTTCATCTCCTTGAGCGGGTAAATTATCATCATCATTATCATCGAACCCTTTGGCGAGAATGATCGGGCGAGAGCTGGAGGAGTCACTCATATCATTATCAGAATCATCTTCGATGAACAATCGAAGCTGGGATGCTTCAAATTCCTAAGATCAAAAAAGGTTCTAGAGGGAGAAACTGGAGGTAACAACTTGAAATCTAAACCGGGGTGAGTCTTAAGGATCTCCGAAAAAATTTGGTCGGAAGCAGTCCTTTACCATATTTTTGCAAAACCCTAGGAAAGTCGGATTATCTCCAACTTCCTTTATAGAGGAGGTAACCGAGTTTAAAACTATCGGCTCTCATTTTGTATTCTTCTCTTTTCAATTTCAAAGCTGTTTCCTCTCTGCCTCTAAGTCTTCATGCGGCAAAGTTTTGAATTTTAAAGTTTCATCCGGGGAGTGCATGAAGGTTTTCTTTCTCCTTAGAAACCAAATTAAAGGAAGCATTGAGATTATCCTTTTCCCTTTGTCATCTCATTGAGCCTTGACTCCAAACCATTATTCTTATCTTCCAAAGTAGACTTCTCCAGGAGAATTGAAGCTGAAGGCTTTCACATGATATTCTTGTGCCAACTCTAAAGCGATATTCAGCTTCTCAATCTCATCAAACTTCTCCTGGAGTTCATTCTTTTCCTTCTCAATGCTTTGTGACCGGACCAAGGCTGCGGTCAGCCTTTCCTTTAAAATCTTCTCTTTCACCTGTGGCAATTTTGGCCCTGTCAAGGGCATCATCCTTTAACATTTTAAGTTGAAAAAGCTCATTCCTATGATTCAAAGCGGCTTCTCTCAACATAGAAACTTCTTCCTGCAATTGACACAATGGTCGAGCAAATTTCATAATCATTATGCAAACTATCAAGATCATTCATCAAATCTATTTCTCCGAACTCATTCTTTGTTAATTTTCTTTTTGAAGATCCCAATTTTCTTCGAAGATCCTGTACCTCATTAACCAATTCGAAGTTCTTCTTGATCAGTTCAACATTTTCCTGAGACAAAGTTTTCTCTCACTCCAACACTTCAGAAAATGCATTGAAGGCAGCTCCAAAACATCTGTTTATCAATCAATATATATGTATACATTAAAGACAATATAAATAATCGGATCAAAAGCGAATTAGTTTTAAATAAATAAAAAGAAGGAGAGGTCTAATTCTTACCCCCACCCATGAGAATAAAGATCGAGAATCGGACATCCGTGCGGTATTCTTCTTGTCGCGAGGAATTCTGCCTTTTGTACCCCATTCTTTGGCAGCCTCCCAATTACGGTTTGTTTGTGTGATTTTCTTTTAAAAACCACTCGGGGTGGAAAGGATTCCCAGAATCAGCATTGCTCATGGTATCATCAACTTGATCAGGGGCTGGTTGGAGATCAGCTACCTCAAGAATATTCTCAGGATTAACATTCACTGCAGCATCATTTGAACCAGTCTGCATGATGATATTTTCTTGATCTTCATGAGGGACAATTACCACGAGGGCTTCGGGAGGGACGGGATTATTCTCCGGGAGAACTACTTCATGAATTCCATGGGAAACATTTTGGTTATTGTCCTCCAAGGGAGGAACATCTTCATTACTTTTCTCGGGAGGAGGAACATCTTCATCATTTTTCTCGAGGAGGGGGAACATTAGTATCTGGAGGAGCAAGAACATTAGTATCTGGAGGAGCAAGAACATTGGTATCTGGAGGAGCAAGAACATTGGTATCTGGAGGAGCAAGAACATCAGTATCTGGGACAGCAACATCCAACACGAGGGGATGGACAAAGGTAAAGCAGACGGAAATTTCATTTACACGATCTTCGGCAACAACATCCAAGGGAGAGACAGGGAACATCAATATTTTCATCACATAGTTGATCGGCTATTTCTTCAATAATACCACCTGCAGCATATGTTAGTATGTCTTCAGCAATTTTCTTCAGATGGTCAGAAGAATAGTCAAATAAATCCTTACCTTGACCTTCGTCCTCAACCATTTTTTCTGGGAAGACAGAAGTATCATGAGGAATTTCTTCACATGGATTATCTTCAACAATAGGAACTTCTATGGGGGCGGTATGAATTTCTTTTCTTCTTTTCTTCTTCTTCTTTGAGCCAGATGGGCCCTGGTCAGAGACTGGACCTGTAGACCTAAGTCTACATCTCGGTGTATTGGAGGTTACGGAGGTCCTCATCTTGGGACCGGGGATTTCACTTGCAAGCTGTTTTCACAATTTGCACATCAGCATCTTCTCGATGGCACTTTTCGGAGCAGGGGTAGTTTTCTCTTGATCAGGGGAATCTCTCTTAGCAGTTTTTCTCTTCGAAGGATGACGGGCAGTATGTTTTCTTTTCTTGGAGGGTTTAATAACCCTAGAATCAGACTTCTTTTCCTCCGAAACACTTCTCCGTAAGTCAGCAACATTAAGGATGGGACGAGCAATTACTTCTGATGGCAAAAATATATGATAATGAGTAAGGATTACAAAAGGATAGAAAGATATACAACAGTTATTATCTTTACCTGGAAAAAGGCCATGACTAATGAGACCTGCATCCGTCTTCAACTTGGCCGCATCTATGGGAGTTCCAGTCGGAATCATTCTCCAGGTTATTCGGTCATATTCAGTAAGCACAGGACGTACTTTTAGAGGAGATAAGGATTCCAAGGAATGAGGACACCATCGAGACCGGAAGTTTGGATTTGGAATAGCGCAGAAGAAGTATTTTTCCCGCCATTGCTTATTGTCATGGGGAATGGAAGAATCAATGAAAATTTTGGATTCTCTTCCCAGTTCACCCAAAATGCAGGTTCTTCTGGCAAAATGAAGATATCCGCGTTCGCGGGATACTTTCAAGGTGTAATAATTTCTGAAGAGATCAGCAGACGGGACACGATTCATCTGGAGAATAAACGCAAAAAAACAGTAAACTAGCCTCCAACTATTTGGAGTAAGCTGAGAAGGACAGACATGATAATAGTCCAATAAAGATTGAACTACGGGAATCAGCGGGATTCTAAAACCTGAATCAAGGTGATCAAGGTAGATGGTGATAACACCAGGATCAACTGAGTAAGGACGGTCAGAGGAGTCAGGAACCCATACTCTAGCATCAGAAGGAAAATGGTAACTTTCCAAGTAAGAATCCAGGTGGGATTTCTTTATTTTAGTGGGATACCATTCAGGACCGGCATGCTTTGGGTCCATTTTTTCTCTGGACATGTTGACAGGAGTATAAGGAAGGATGGCTTCGTCATGAGCATACGGGACCGGTTTCCAATCTGAAGGATTATGTTGAGAAGAGGAAGAAGCACCAGACACATTTTTCATTTGCTTTCTGTTTGAAGGTATATCAGGTTGGGAAGAGATACTTGGTACTGAAGGATTGGAAGCAGGATCCATGGCGGAGATAAGGAAGGAAGAAGAAGGGAATTGAAAAGGTAAAATCTGAAAAGGAGTAATAAAGAAGTTAGCGAGATAGGTATGTTGGTGTTCGCGAAGAAGAACAGAGTACGGAAAGGAAAAAGCGACAGGTTGATGAGATATATATAAAGAATGAGAGAGGATTTCTTGAAAGGAGGGGGAAATACACGATGGTCCAAAATCAATGGTCATTACCTTTCGTAACCGACGCGTGGGATTAATCGACTAACGCATGAAAAACAACAGTTGAAAAAATGAAGATGATGTGTGAAAAGGCAAGGGAACAATATGATGGCAATGCATGGGAAAAAGACGAAGTCAGTGATCAGGCGGCGGTAACGCTAAGGAAGTTAAAAAGTTATATTTGAAAATTCAGAAAAGATCTGACAAGACAGTGATTTCAGCCGGTTTTAAGATAATTTGGGGGCTGAATACAGTAATATAATTTCAACCAATACGAAGGACATGATCTCATGAGAGATATAATTACAAGCAGATTTTCAAGATAATGATGATATGATGCGGTAACTCGTCATCAAGGTTTTGAAGAAACCGAGAATTACCTGGGGAAAAGGCATAATAGCTGGACAAGAAATGCTGTGTGTTTTTTATGAAAATGATAAAACCTCCTGACCAGAGTCTCATACAAGCTCGACCTGATCAGCAGGCTTGGGGGCTTATGTTGTAACTAATATATCCATTTCCGGTTTGTACCGGTCAAACCAATCTCAATCGGGTTCAATTGAGAGATAAAGCTAAGATGATCGAAGACGTCCAAAGAGGAGCAATGATCTGATGGCCATGATTTAAAGAGTATTATAAGCGGGAAAGCCAGTATAAAAGCGAGGGAAGATCCGTGAGAAGGTAAGTCTCTGGAATCAACCAAAACTCTAAGCTCACTCTGATTGAACTCCATTACTAGCATTCCAGAAGCTCCAGAGAGAGCTCTGTGAACACCATCGACACCATACTGACTAGATCGTCGGAGACGAGACGCCGATCAAGACGATCGGCTCCGTTTCTTCTTGTGATTCTGTTTTCTTTCGGGAGTGAGAGGTTGATTGATCAAGGAGCAAACCAGATCGAATCAGATCTGAGGAGTCCGGGGGGAAAACCGGGGCGGGCGGGGGGCAAGGAAAAAGACCAAAAAAAAAAAAAAAAAAAAAAAAAAAAAAAAAAAAAAACAAAAAGGTAAGAAAAAAAATCAATTTTTTTTTTTAAAAAAATAATTGTGTGTTTGTTCTTCCCCTAACTATAAAAAAAAAAAAAAAAAAAAATATTTTGGATTCTTATAAAGTCAAACTTCAAGAAATTGTAAATGATTTGTTGTTAACTACATATTCTTGGTTACTGAGAATCTGATGGATATGACTCATCAGAGTACAGAAGTTGATTTACATTTAAAAGATGAAAAATAATTATGTATATTTTTATTGTCCATTAAGAAGTCCATCAAGGAACACTTGAAGAATTGTTTACCCACTGAATGCACTGTTTTGAAATTGTTGAATGCAATAGCACAAAGATACTAAGTCTCATCTAGTGTTGAAATAAATATATTTCTGTAAGAGTTTTTTATCATAAGGTGTGATGATTTTTGGAGGAGTTAGGGATTATTTCATTAGAATGATTATTTTTTCCAAGATAAAACTCATGATTCCTAATGTTTCTTTTTATTACCCCTACTATTATCCATCAATGCCCTTTGCATCCTCTACTGAGTTTGGAATTATAAAGACCAATTTTTTTTTCCAAGAAGAAACTTTGTTCTTATGAGCATCAATACTCATAAAAATGTTCAGGGTAAAGAGTCCAGTCAGACTAACAATTTGGGACCTATGAAAACTTCCTTATAAATAAAGATGATTGTTGCTTCTTCTTTTTTTATGTAAGTAGAAGTTGCATTGAGTATAAGGTCTGGTTAACTAAGTGCGAAAATAAAAGTCATGATTCTTTGGTTCTTGTTTGAAGATCTGATTTTCTCTTGTCCCATTCGGTCTTGGTGTCTTGATAGTGGTCCTTATTCAGCCACCTTGTGTATAAATGATTGTTTTATCATATCTATTGATGACCACTCTTAATATGGGTTTTGTATTCAATTAAGAAAGAGTCTGAATCTCTGAGATCTTCAAGAATTTTTAGACTGAAGTTAAGAAATTGTTAGATCTGACCGGGGAGGAGAGTATTATGGCTGATATGAGGATGTTGGACAGCTTAAGGGCCCATTCGCCAAATACTCGGAAGATTCGGATATAGTTGGTCCATTCACTATGTTTGATAGTCCCGAGCAAAATTGTGTAACCGAAAGGCTTAATCACACCCCGTGGACATAGTGAGGAGTATGGTAGGAGAACTATTTTGTCTGAATTTTTTTTATAAGGTGAAGCCCTGATAACAGCCTTTTATATCCTTGATTATGTTCTTTTCCAAATATGTTCCTTTGACTCCCTTTTCCATTGCAGATTATTCATAAATCTAACTTGAACCATTTTAGTGTATGAGTTGTTTTGCAAATCTAAGGTTGTATAATCCAGTATTGCAGAAGTTGGAAAATAAAAGTTTTTCATTGCTAATTTATTTCTTACTCAGATTTTGTTTTAGCATCATTGTTAAGACAACAGAATTGTGAATTCTTAAATAGTTTTCTGGAGTTTGATATAGCCAAGAAAGGTAGTTTGTTCCTAGATTATTTGATCTAATTTTAATGAACATGACTATAACATTGGCATTTTGGTTGACCCAGTTACTAGAAAGTTGTCTTTAATCTTTAATTAGATTTGTGATTGGGTGCAACGAGACATATGATATTGTTGATGAGACATAATGATGTTTGGGAAGCTTGTTAAGTTGCCCAAAGGCTTTAAACCCATTTATTTTAAGTGGGTGTATAAGAATAATAAATATTCATGAAGAAAGATTGTAAGGTTTAAAATCAGACTGACAGCTAAAGAGTTTACTCATAAAGAGGAAGTTGACTAGTGAAATTTTCTCACCTATCTCTTCTAAGGACTCTTTTAGAGTTATACCAAATAGATGTGAAGATTGCATTTTTAATTGAAAACCTTAATAAAGAAGTCCATGTCATTTAGCTTGAGGATTTTTTGCAGTTGATGATCTTAATCATCTTGGTATAGACTCAAGAAGTTTAATTTTTGGTTTTAAGTACGCTTTCAAACAGTGGTATTTAAAGATGATAATGTTGTGACTTCATTCGATTTTATTGAGAAACTTGTAGATCAATATATATATATATATATGGCAAGGTCAGTGGGAGAAATTTTATATTTCTCATTATTTATGTTGATAATATTTTGCTCACTAGTAGTGACGTTGGCCTACTGTATAAAGACCGAGCAATTGTTATTTGAGAATTATGATATAAAAGACCTTGGTAAGGCATCTTTGTCTTGGGCATTGAGATCCATAGGGATTGTTCATGCTATTTATTGGATATTTCTCAGAGGGTATATATAATTTATATTTAAAAAAGTTCAGTACGCTAGATTGTAGACTTGAGAATGATTTTGATTCTGAAGGGAGATACACTAAGCTTATTACAGTTGCCCTATAAAGAATACTGAGAGAGAACAATTGAAGAAAGTATCTTATCTTGAGATACTTGAAGAGGACAATTGATAATATGATAATTTACAAGCTTGTTCCAGGCCTATAGCATTAAGGTACATATATAGATTTTGACCTTGCTAATTGTCCTGGTAATAAGAAGTCCACTTTAGTTGTTTTCCTTGATGGCAGGAGGGATAATATCGTGAAAAGTGTGAAATAAGGTAAAATTACTTATTTCATCATATAGGTTGAGTTTGCTACATGTTATGGGGCAGTTACTCAAATTGTTTGACTAAAGAATCTCATCAAATAATTGACAGTTCTATTTTAACATTCTGGATAGACCCATCCAGTTGTACTGTGATCACAATTCAGTTGTGTTGTTTATTAACAACAAGAAATGTGTGATCATAGGGTCTAAATACATAATGGTCGAGTATTTGACCACTAAAGAAAAAGCTGTTTGGTTAAGGAACATCATTAGATAATTGACAGTTCTATTTTTTTTTATTTTTTTTATTGTGGATAGACCTATCTAGTTGTACTGTGATAACAATTATGCTGTGTTGTTTGTTAACAACAATAAGGGTATCACGGGGTCTAAATACATGGAAATTAAGTATTTGACTACTAAAGAAAAAAGTAAAGAATGTGACACCACAGTAGAGCATATTTGTACAGATAATATGGTTATAGATCCCCTAACTAAGGGTCCCTACCCAGACGTCTTTGATAAATATGCGGTAACTATGGGTTTAGGAGGATCCTTAGATGCGGTTGTTTGATGGGAGTTTGTGAATTTTGCTCTATTGTGTAATAAGGTATTCTATCTGTACTTGTCTCTTGTATGCACTGATAATTTATTTGAATTCAATAAAGTTCTTTGGTGACATATTAATGTTCACATTATTATCATGATGCATATTATGAAAGTCTTAAGGTATGTGTTAACCTTAAGCAAAAGTTAAGGCATTTAAGTATTAGCCTTAAGGTGTGTCATGTAACACATAAAGTTAAAACTCAAGTTATAAAGATGATACAGGTTCGTGGGAACCACAATGTACATATAATCTCCTTTTGTGGCATTGAGTCACAGGTTCGAACCATAATGTACATACTTTCGTGGCATTGAGTCACAGGTTCGTGGGAACCGTAAAGTGTATACTTTCGTGGCATTGAGTCACAGGTTCGTGGGAACCGTAAAGTATATTCTCTCGTGGCATTGAGTCAGGTTCGTGGGAACCATAAAGTGAGAGATTTGGACTGACAACAGAATGACACATGAGGATTTCTATAAAGTGTCATTAGTTGCCACACTACCATATTGCATCCATTTTCAGTAAAGTTAAGAGTATTTGTGACCATGAATGGTCCTGTGTCGCTTAAAAGATGCAGTCACTACCATGATTTGGTACTTAAGGCTCTATGTGAAGGGATTGAGTTCTAGGATTATCCTTAGACCAATATAAAGTTGTGCACATAAAGGTCAAAATGTTTTCAACATGTCGTTTTTAAATATTTTCTTAAAATAAAAGAGATGTTTTGTTTTACTCGACTGTGTCACAATCAATATAGCCCAAGTGGGAGAATGTTAGAATATTAATTTAATATTCCACATAAGGTGGGCTTCATTGATCGTGTTACACTTTGATTTGGTTTCTTATTGGTCTGATATGGGTAATATACGGTTACTAGAACTCTTATATGGACTGGCTAGTGTGGGCTAATAGCGACCGTTAGATCTTGATGGACGATCTAACGGATTTGCCTATATAAAGGATGCTAGGTCCCTCCTCTAACCCTAATAATAATCACATCTACTTAGTCAGAAGGATATACCATCAAGCCAGTGAACAGGGAGGAGTTTAGAGGAGAAGATCCAGCAACAAGTTGATCATAGAATCAACTTCAAAGTTCAAGTTCGTTCAAAGAGGGAGACTAAAGATAAAGGGATTCCACTGCGCTTCGTCTCCAATGAATCCTAGAAAGGTATGTTCATCATCATCTTGTGTCATTATCATACTAAGGTGTTTTTAGTCGATCTATGCGATCTTGGATAGAAATATTTTTACAGTGGCATGAAACCCTTGCAAGAAACGACACTTTAGGGTAGAGTACTTGGGCAACACCAATCGATTGTGGAAAAAAAAAAAGAGTCCATCATGTATGCGGTAATGAGGCAACTCTTCTTTCCGCGTGGTTTTTCTCTAAAAACTTGGAAGGTTCCGCCAAAAAGAGTTTGGGATTGAATAGTTTGGTATTTTCCAGTCCCTGATTAGTTTGAGAACCTGGTCTTGTGACCATGCTGCACTATAATTATTGAAGCTCGGTAAATGCCAAAATTTCAAAACATAACTCATCCAAAAAATCCAACTATGGAACAGAGACGGTGAAGACTTGAAGAATTGTTGTAGTGACTCTGGATAGTGCATCTGCCACAGAGTTTTCCTTGCTAGGTTTATATTCAATATCAAACACATACCCCAACAATTTAGTTAACCAGTAACATTGCTCAAGAGTTTGAATGACCTGCTGAGACAACTCCCTCAAACTCTTTTGATCCGTGTAACTCACAAACTTCTTTCCTAACGAATACTGACGCCACTAATTGAGTAATGCCATACATTTCAAGAGCATAGGGTGAAGCTACTTGTAATTAGGAGGACATCTTGTTGAAGAAGGCCACAGAATGGCCAGACTGAGCTAACACAACACCTATTCCACTACCCAGAGCATCGGTCTCCAGGGTAAATGGCCAGATTGAGCTAACAGAACACCTATTCCACTACCCAGAGCATTGGTCTCAAGGGTAAATGGTAAGTCAAAGTTGGGCAATGCTAAATTGGGGTTTGAGTCAACACCTTTGGTAAGTTCTCAAAGGACTGTTGGGCTTCAGAAGTCCAATGAAAGGTCCCATGCTTAAGTAAGTCAGTAAGTGGAGTAGCCAACTTAGCATAACTTTGGACAAATCTCCTGTAATAACATGTTAGACCTAAAAACCCTTGCACCTCTTTTATACTAGTTGGGGTGGGCCAAGAGAGTATCAGTTGCACCTTGGATGGACCACAGCCAAGCCATGAGCTGAAATGATATGGGCAAGGTAATCAATCTGCTGCTCACCGAAAGCACATTTTGACCTTTTTGCAAATAGTTTATGGGCCAAGAGAGTACTGAGTACAGTCCTTAGGTGGAGTAAATGGGTCTGCCAATCTGGGCTATATATATTTGAGGCATTGTGATGAAATTGGTATGGCAAGAATAAAAGGTTTCTTCTGATCAGTAAATTTTTCTTTGTGAAGCCATGCTAGCACCACCGCATGTGCCAAATTTGTCGGCCTAAAAGCCATGACATCATTCGTTATATTTGGTTGTAGTCCTGAGACAAAACAAATAACCATAAAACTCGGTGGAAGGCTTGTTGTTTTGTTAGCCAGCGATTCGAACAGACTCTGATATGATGTGACTGTAGTGGTTTGCATAAACTTTGAGAGGGAAGCTTGTAGATCTTCAAAGTCAGTCGGTCCGAATCTTCGCTCCAGAGCCTTCTTGAAAACCTCCCATGAGGTGAGCTGCTTGGATCTATACATCCACTGGTACCAAGATAATGCTTGTCCATTCATATGAAACGAGGTTCTCATTATCCTCTGTTCCTCTGGCATTCCGTGAAACTCAAAGAATCTTTCTGACTTAAAGATCCAACCTAATGGATCGTATCCATCGAATCGTGGAAAATCCAATTTAACAGTTCGAGTTTGAATAGGATTAGTCACCTATTTGCAGCTGTGGAAGTTAACGCCATTGTAGAGGAACTAGGTGTTGCTTCCCGTGATGCCGGCGAACTAATGTGCATTAATGCTTGATCCAGGCGACCATCCAACACTGTTAACTTGGATATTATAACAATTAAAGTATCTTATTGATCAGAGAGCAAACTTTGCAAATCATCCAACCTCTCTGTATGTTCTGTAGAAGACTTGCATGAGGTCTTTGAAACTTCATCTATTGACGTGGCCTTCTTACTGGAAAGTGGGACCGTATCAGAATATTTATTTAAAGTAATGAAGTAACTTTTTTTTTACATTCCAAAATGAGTTTCAACAGCTCAAATTTTCGTTTCTGCAGAAATTTTGCAAAGTAAAAGTATGTCTTAAACCCTTGTCGTGCATTGAAGACTAAGATATCATAGTTTCCTTTACAACTTCCAATGGTAAAAGTGAATTATCAGAAAATGACATAAAACAAAGTTATTTAATTTCTCTTTCTGGTAGTATAATGAAGTTATTTAATTGGATGGAAGATAAACGCCTGCAAGTAAATAGGATAAAATCTGGTTATCTAACTTAGTTCTTTACCAGAAGAGATTTTTTTTTTTTTTTTTGGTAAAGACCAAAAGAGATCTAACTCAGTTGAATAATGATACAATTTCATTTTTCAGTTACTTTAATTAGGGAGTGTGGGTTCCATCTTAATTTGAATACTTAAGTTCCCAAAGCAAACTTTTCAAGACATAATGATGATGGAAGAGTCATTCATTTAGAGAGAGAGAAAAGGAAAAAAAAAAGGAAAATTTTTTTTCTTACAACTATGGCAAGATCATACATTTTCTCCGGAGGTGGAAACATTTCTTGTGGACTCCGCTGATTTTTATCATCGTTATCATGATCGATTCCTATAAGTGTAGATTCGTGGAAACAGAAGGAACTCAGGTTGAAAGAGGGATGGACTTGCACAATTTCCTTGATAAATCTTATCTCATTGAAGAAAACAGAAGGAATTAGTGTTACATCATAACAGTGCAATTTTTTAGAATAATAAGAGCAAATACCAGTTGGATTAAATTCATTTTCAGAGCCTCCGATATGTATTTCTACGTTAATTATCAACAAGAGCCATTTTAGAGATCACCAAAATTTTGAATTAAAGATGATGATTTTTTTTTACAAAAGCGAGCACAAAATCTAATGCAACAGGCTCTTAGCAAGGTCAATCCATTAATATTACCAAGTTCTACACTTTTAAATTCCTAGATGCAGATCTTATAGATGATGTTAAAGCAATTCCATGAACTGTAAAGACAACAACATAAATAAATAAAGGTTAGTTAGAATACTCACAATGAATCATGCCTACTTCTCCAGTACCGACTGATGTTGTTCTTGAAGTAAAATGAAGACATAAGGCATACATCTACCTTGAAGCCAAATCCTTTGCAGTGATCACTTCTTGAATTAATCAGAAACTAGATGACAAAAATTGGGAGCAGTAGCAAACCTGGTAAAATCATAAACTGAATGACTCATTTGCATTAGGCACACCCATAAAATGCTGATTAAGTACTTACGATGGAAACCAATCAAATTGTCATTCTCACGCAAAGCCAGATAAGAATATGTTATGTACATTGTGGTTTAGACCATTAAATCATTGTGAGCAGTTTGCTAAACTTGGTTTGAAGGAGTTGCTCAATTACTTTTCGGTATGCCACTTCTCAGAGGAATGCTGGTTTTTTATTTATTTATGATAAAGATAATAATATATATAAACTTAGATATGTTGGTTACAGCCCATATGAGGCATGGTCTCAGTGCACCTGAGTCCTATAAGTTCATCTGATAAACTAAATAACCAGGTTCTTGCTGCATCTTGTTTTAAATTACATACTTCTAATTTGGTTGTGATTGATATTATCCTTGCCAAAATAGGGAAAAAAGTGGGGATAATTGATATGTTTTGCCAACTTTTGTGAGGATGTCCCCTCCTAGGTAATCACATCATATATATTTGGGCTGCATGTCCTGTTCTCGTGCTTCCTGTAATACTTCCCAGATAGCTTGTAGCAATTGCTGCAGCATTTGTCCTGAAGAACATCTTTCAGTGAATGCCACATGGCATTTGGAACTTCTCGATTCACACCTTACATGGTGCCTGGGCTGTCACTTCTAGGAAAAAGTAGCGTTGCGAAGGGATTCGGCGTCAATCAAGGAATTATGATTCAGCATTAAATGCCCAATGCTCATGAGGAAGCCATTCATTCATCCAAATCTTTTTTAGTATTGTTCCCTTGCGATTTGTCTGATGAATTAAGGGATAGCTGTTACATCTGAGCCCACTGACTCTGAGCTAATGATCAATCTGGGATAAGGTGCAGCTGGCTTGAAGCTTCTCCAAGAAGATTGAACTCTAAACTTGGTGATTAAGTTATCTAATCATGAGCAATCTCAACCCTTCATCTTAACGGGGAATATTCTACGGTCACGATACGTCTTCACAATATCAGAGGTATGGAGTTGATATATAAATAATACACTCAGAACAAACAAGGGTAAGCCTAGTTACAATAACTCTAGCATTAATTCTCCTACAAATTCCAAAGAAGACATTTCTTCTTGGAGCATTTACTCAATACGAGGATTTGTATTTTCCTGAATCTGACTTAATCATTGGAGATGGCTTCCCGTCCCCAAAGGCGGCCCACTCTCACGTTTCTTTGATCCCCATGAACCTGGTTCGGGCCAAGAGAGGACCAAATTACATGCAAACAGATTTTGGAACAACACAACAATATATAATATGCAGATTGAACACTTCTAACATAAATCAAACAAAATTGCCATCCGCATTGCAAACTTGATCAATGAATAAATGAACATATAGTAGCAACATCATTAGATGGAAACAATATTAAAAACGAAGAACTTGACAGATTACCATAAGGCAAGGACAAAACCCAGACCTACTTTCACACTGAGAAATAGCAGTCTTTGCTAGTTTACGCAACACTTGGTCTCCACTCAGCAAATCGGTGAGCTAAGGTGTACATCGTGGGAACATCGGAAGCGGACTGAGCCATGGCTTTGACTAATTCTGGCAATCGACACTACAATTGGAGAGGTATTAAATGAAAATTTTGAACACGATAAATGAAGATTGAGAAGAATATCAAAATAAAAATAGTAAACACAAATAGCTACTCATGACGAAGCCAATGAAAGAAGCACCATTAGCTACGATAGAATACAAATACCAAAATGCAACTCACAACTTTTCAAACAAAACAACCCAAAATCAATCCATATGTGAAGATGACTAAGAAAGACTCAACCAGGAAAAGAATAGACGAGCACAAAATCGAGAAATGGGGGAAAAAGGGATTTGCATGATTACAAAGAGAAACAATGATTAGAGACCGGCATCATCAAGGGTTTGCAGGTTTAACGCCTGTTGTTCATTTTGGATAAAGGGCAAGATGGTAAGAGAGACGGAGACTGGGGGAGAAGACGAATGAAAGAAACATAGAAGGGTGAAGGGTTTCCAAGCTACCTTGTGGAGAAAGAGCTGTAGACAGAGGAAGAAGAAGATGAGCTCCACTCAGTGCGTGGGTTAGAAGATGGAGTAGACTTTCATATTCATTCAGTTCCTTGCAATGGAATCTGACTTTAAAGGAATCGATTTGTAGAGATGTTTCATGTGAGAAAAGATTTTGGTGAAATAGAGAGACAAGGTTGAGAGAGATGAACAGTTTAAAATGGTTCAATGCCTAATAATAAATAGAAACCGTTTCCTTTTTCCTCAATAAAAACTATAATCCTACAAGTAAAACGGCTACATGGTCTTCATGCCCACAACCCACTATTAAGACGAGCCATCACCCCTTCCAATACACATTAATATAAGGGGTAATTTTCTTTTGGATCACCTTTTCTATTTTTGGTACAAAGACACTTCTAAATGGGGATGAGGATATTACATATGCCGTCAGTAAAAGTTGAACTCATAACCTCTTATTGAGAACCTCTCACTGAGAAGTGAGGTTCTCAATCATTCCACTAATCCTCCATTGGCCAGATGCAAAAGAAAATTTATTTTTGACCAAATGTGATTTGGACCAAACCTCAGGTGGTCTAGATTACATTTGGTCTAAAATAATTTTTTTTGCATTTGACTCACTTGTAGTTTCTAAAAATGACCAACTAAGAACAAACCATATTTTTTTAATCAAAATATCCTTATTTCTGAAAAGTTAAGATTGTACCATGTATACCCAGTCCAATCCGACAGTTTATATTAAAAAAATGAGCTATAGTTGTAATATTTTTATTTTATATTTAAGGGTCTTAAAATTTTGAGTAAATATCACTTACCTCCCCTCTTAGCTGGACAAATAGCACTTACACCCCCTCTTAGTTGGATAATATCACTTGCCTCCCCTCTTACCTAGCAAGTACATCAAACACCTCCCTCTATTAACTTTCTCGATTAAATTTAACTTTTACCGTTAAATGTTTTTCTAAAATCTCAAACTACCCTTGGCTAAATTTTGTTTTTTTCATTTTAAACCCTAAATTACCGTAATCACCTTAATAGTTAAAATACTAAATCACCCTCAATTAAAATAATTGTTAAAAACCAAAACACCATAGTTAAAATCCAAATTATCTTTAATTATTAAAAGCCCAACATACCCTTTTTTTTAAAAAAAAATAAAATTGATCAAACAATTAAAAAAACCCAAAATAGTAGTACGTGTTTAATCTATCAACATACCCTTGTTTTTTTTAATTGCATTTTTTATTTTACTTGATAGTAGTACGTTTTTTTTTAATTGTTTGATAAATTTTTTTTAAAAGGTATGTTGGGCTTTTAATAATTAAAGATAATTTAGGTTTTAACTATGGTGTTTTGATTTTTAATAATTATTTTAATGAGGGTAATTTAGTAGTTTAACTGTTAGAGTGATTACGATAATTTAGGGTTTAAAATAAATTTTTTTTTTTTAGCCAAGGGTAGTTTGGTGTTTTAGAAAAATATTTAACGGTAAAAGTTAAATTTAACCAATAAAGTTAACAGAGGGGAGGTGTTTGATATATTTGCTTAGTAAGAGGGGAGGTAAGTGATATTATCCAACTAAGAGGGGATGTAAGTGCTATTTGTCCAGCTAAGAGGGGAGGTAAGTGATATTTACCCTAAAATTTTTAACTTACAAAATTATGCCCTTAGTTGAAACTCGATGAAAATCTCATTTCTATCTTGAAACCCTATTTTTGAGAATACTAAAATCACATTTTCCACAAAGTATTGTCTATGTGTTACCCTTTTGATTTGTCATGGTTGGATTCAAGTGCTAAGAGAGCTCAAGTTGGTGAGAATAACAACATTGAGGTTGGTGAAGACGACTCTTTGTTTCACCATGAGCATTGAAAATGTTAGATTGAAGGTGAGTTGGGAAGAGAAAATGGGAGATGAAGTTGAGATAGGGAGGTAGAAAATGCCCTGATGAGGAATTTGCTTAAATTAGTGATCGAACCCATCACAAAGCAGAGAATGAAGAGGCAAACCAACGGTTTGAACCCAAATAAAAACCCACCTACTTGAACGGTCATGGATGAAGTAGAATCTTGTAAGCAAGCCTACAGATATAAAACCTAGAAACAGAGATATGTAAGTGATGATTAAGAGGACACGATAATGAGTGGTGGATTTGTTCTTGTCAGTGTTGCGTCTTCCTTTGACATCGTTCACTATTAAATTGGAATTGCCGCCGGTTTTGTCATTGGACTCCACTTTGTCTTTGTCATTTGATTTTAAATTTAGAGTTAAATGCTTGATGCCAACAGAAATGTAACCCATAAAAATTCAACCTTAGATCTTTAACCCTAAATCATATTAAAATGAACCAACTTGATTGAATTAGAATTCTGTAATGCTCGTTCTCTTTTCTGGAAATTTAGTTTTTTGGTATTCTACAAATTAGGGTTTTGGGTTGAGAATGAAGTTTTCAGAGTTGCAACGAAGGGCATTATTTTGTAAATTTAATATTTTAAGACCCTAAATACAAAATAAAAATATTATAATTACAACTATAATTGGCAGTTTTAATATAAACCGTTGGATTGAAGTGGGTATACATGATAAAATCTTGATCGTCACACAAATAAGGGTATTTTGACAAAAAAATATGATTCGTTTTTTGTTGGTCATTGTTTGAAACCACAGGGGAACCAAATGCAAAAGGGAGTTTTTTGGAGACTAAAAGTGCTCTGAACTAAACCTCAAGGGTGTTGATGAAAATTACTCTAATATTAATAATTGATAAAATAAATAAAAAATAAATAAAACGATTAAAAAGAATTAAAACATAAAGATTTTCCATTACATATTTATGTAAGAAGCTACGACGGCTTTATTATGTATCACAAAAGATGATCACAATTACCCATTTTCCGATAACATTTGAAAAGGCATTACATGCATTTTACATAACCCTGCAATTACAACTGGTTACCTTGTTTTTGGTGCCCAGCCCATGAATAACTAATTACTCATTAATAATTAATCCTTAAGAATGAAAATTACAATTTTAGACATCATTTATTTGTGATTTAAAGGTCTAATTGATTGAATAGATAAGAGTGTTTAAGGAAATGAAAATGTAACCGTGTTCCTTGAGTTCATGCTTTTAAAACATTAATTAATAATAATATTGATTATGTTTTATTTAACTAATCAATTATTCTCTCCCTCCTCAATTATAGAGATAACATAACTTACTTCCACATTGCAATGGAAGAGAACAATAAATACCTGATTACAATACAAGTTTACTCTACAACAATTGCAACTGTATATCTTAAACAACTGTCTGTTACTTATATAGATTATACTTTTTATCGGGTACCTTAATAGTACCTTTTAGTATTAATGTTTTTATGATAATGCATTGAATAATTTTTCATTGCTGACTCTGAAGCCAGGGGCGGACCCACTAAGGGGCCGAGGCCATGGCCCCACATATTTTTTATTTTATTTATTTATTTTCTTAGCTTTTTTATTTTTTTATATTAATTTCTTTCATTTTTTCAGTTTTTTTCTCGTCTCACATGTGAAATATCACTGTTTGGCCCCCCAAATTTGAAAATAAAATTTAAAGATAAAATAATGGGTATAAATGTCATCTTTATTTAAAAAATAAATCTTCAATCCCTATTTATTCTCCTCTCTCTTCTCTCTCACATTTTTTTTTCTATTTATTCTCCTTCTATAAACCAGGCTTAAGGGAAATTTTTGAAAAAATTTATTATTAAATATTCAAAATGCCATTTCTAATGGAAATTAACTCCTCAATTCCTATTTATTCTCCTCTCTTCTCTCTCACATCTTTTCTTCCTATATATTCTCCTTTATAAACGTGGTAATTGTATATTGAGAAGGCAAAAAAAAGTTGATACCGAATATTTTATCATCCCATGTGGTGTTATCAATCTCGAAAGTCCGAAACGTTGATGTTCCAATAAAGTCACGCCGAAACGTCATAAATAAACCCTTGGATGGAAATTGATAATCTTTATCGGCATTTTCTCAATATGAGATAACCTTCTCACTATCAAATGTGACATGTTGAACAAAGACTGAGGAATCGCGAGAAATTTGCAGATAACAAACACTGAGGAGAAGAACTAACAACAAAATTAAGAAATTTGCAGATAACAAACACTGAGGAAAAGAACGACATAGTATTTGAATAAAAACTTTGATCCTATAATAAAACAGTTAACGTTATTATTGAGATTTTAAATAGTTAATTCATCTTAGCAACGAACTAAAATATGTATTACATAACAAGGGTTTTCGTTTTTTTGGTGGGGTGGGTCATAGGTACGATGAAGTCACTTAAGAGATTATAATATAATTATAATAATAACAAAAACGTATAATGGAAAAGATCTTAGATATTTGGAGAATATAAAACTATTTATCATTAATGTTCTTTAATTATGACTTTCTATTTACCAACATTTAATAAATGATTAGTTTTTTTTAAAAAAAAAAAATAATTATTTATTTTTTTATAAAAATTTTTTTTGTGGGGTCTTAATTCATGATATCATTAGGTGATTAAATCATACGAATTATCAATTGAATTAAGAAAAGAAATGTAGCCTAAAACCCTAACAATCTGTGACCGAATTTATCTATTGCCCTAAGAATCGTATGGACCGAACATGCAAGGGTATTCAGGTATTGAAAGAGAAGAAAACATGATTACGGAGTTCGGCAATATGCCTACTCTCCGGGATTCAGGTATGAATCCAAATTCACTAAGTCTCAGGATGTTACAGATAAGAAGAAGAAAGAAGAAGTTCAAGAATACACCTGGTACAAGCAACCATAGGTCTCCAAAGTACCATTGAGTGATCGTCCTACTCCAGTGATCAAAAGCCCTCAATCATCTCCATCAAGAACCAAGGAAGATCAGAGCTACAGGTGATCGAAGACAACAACCATGGAAGAATCTCCAGAGAGCTCCAAGAACCGTAGAACAGAGGAATCCCCAAATGAGGAAATCGATTTGCATACTCGCATAAACCAACCCAGCCATCCTCATATACAAAGGATATGAACCAAGATGAACCCAACCGGTTCACTTGTTACAAGACTTAGAAGTAAATGACTAGATTACCCCAACAATCTCTCCCTTAATCTGTACACCCAAAATGACTATAGTGAGCTGGATGCAACCGTCATTATCCAAGTGTACCTGCACACACAAAACAAAAGAGACCACAATATAAAGCAAATAATAAAGATGCAAAATACCTAGACATATACTAACTATACAACACTAAGGAAGAGAAACCCTAAACATAACTCATAACTCACAACTCACTCATATAACTATGAAGGGCACATATGCACACACTAGGCAAATATCTCATAACTGAGACAAACAGAGAAAGAGTTATAAAAAATTTGCGCAGCATCTCCCCTAAAACTGCAACATATGCAAAATCTGATAAACAAACACAAACATACTGGACATCACCACACCATAGATAAATGAAAACAAAGTATACAATCTCCACAAAAGATAATAACCCACCACATAGACTTACTCATGCTAACCAAAGCATAATAAATATATGAATTAAAACAAGTAAGACTTTAAACAAGAGACAAGTATAACTTCAAGAAATCCATGGTGATATCCAAAACAACCTAGATTAACAAAACCTCACAACATCAACAGATGAACAACATGGATCTTGACATAATTGTCAATGCCAACACAGCCCATGAATCTACAAATGCTTACAATATAAGCCAAGTCAAGTCTAAAACATATCACATGATACATAAGAGAACTTAACCAACTAGAGAAGAGAGATTAAACAATTCAAATATATAAAGCATAACAAGTAAGCATAAATCTCTCCCCCTCAATCAGTAGATTCCAAAACTTAGGAAATTCCTAACAAATCCATGTATTTTCATTTCAAAATTCTGATTTTAAAACCTTCCCCAAGAAATACAATCATGCAATCAATATGTAAACCACATAGATGCAGATATAAGACACAGAAAATGAAATGAGAAACTAGAGGCAACTGTCAACCTAAAATGCAAATATAATGCAAAAAACTTCAACATCAAGTCTTATATATCAATGCCAAGGGTATTCAAATGAAATCACAACAGAATTCATTAACAAGTCATATTTTCAAACTAAGTTGTTAAAATGCCTAAAGAAGTTGCAAATCTTTCTTTCTTCCACACTAAAGTAAAGAAAGATAACAAGTATCCAATTACCCATTAAAATAATGAAGAGAGTAACTCAGAATAGCAAACATTCTAATAGCCTTACATTTAACCAACAAGATGAAAATATTCTAAACAAACCCAAATAGGCAATAACACTCCTCAATCCATCACTGGCTTACTACCACTACTCAAATCAGGACCTCTTCACCCACTCACCACACATGACGGGCACAAGTCACAACTAGACACATCCAGGTCACCTAGAGTAGAAACCAAACCAGAGATAAAAGAAGTAAACTCAATAAGACTTAACAACTCTGACCAACAAGACCAGACTCAATAACCACATAAAAATATAACTGCAAACAAGACATAACCTAATCAATAAAACTGGTGCAAGTCATCTTACCAGACAACTCAATAAATTTGACAATAACTACTCCCAAATCAAAATCATACAAGCTGACAGACCATATCCCCTGAATATCATATGAACCCCAACCTGTGAGGACACACCCTCTTGACAACACCTATGTCAAGACCAGCACCAATGCTGAACTGGAGAACAAACCTCTCCCCCGGAGACCAACCTCTCCAAACACTTGACAACACTGTGTAAAAAAACTAGCACTCATGCTAAACATGGAGACTATACCTCTCCAAACACCAGGGATACACCTAATGCTATAACAAGTGAAATAGGAATCCTCATGTGTAACCAACTGTAATAAATAGTCTCAACACCACCTATTACCACTCTAGCATTACAAAACTTAGTCAGACATGTATATCAATGCCAAAAAAAGCATCCATGAGAGTACAAAACAACAACAAATACATAACATGCCAACACTATCATAATTGGTCAAGAATTCTCACACAACAAGGCATATCTTAACCAATAGAAAAACAGGCATAAAACATGTTGTCTCAGATTTATGAAAATAAACAGCTTCCTTACACAAGCATATCACCTTAAAGATAAATAAACCACCTCCTTTTACCAAAGGAACAAAATATGATAAACCAAAGTGTGCACCCAATGGAAACCCAAACAACCAGGTCTTAAAACAAGGTCTATGCTAACACAGAAAGCACATAGGTCATCAAAGGTCCTCAAACATGTTTATTTCACCAGAATTAGGCACATAATTATTAGAAGTCTCTTCTTCTTGCAGTTTTCTCTTATATGCAAAACAATTTTTCTTAAAGTGTCTTACTTTCTTGCAAAAGAAGCATCTCTTGAGGTTTGCATCAAACTTGTTGTTCCCATTATTATTCTTATTGTTATTCTCATGACTTTCAAATACTTTTCCCTTTCCTTTGGGTCTCCCTTGTTTGTAAGAGCCTTTGCCCTTAACAAACAGATTCTCCCCACTGCCCTTAGTCATACCAGAAGCCAATAGTTCAGACTCCCTATTCTTTAAGGCATCAATCAGTTGTTCTAGGGAAATGTTTTGACAAGCATACTTGATTGAGTTCTTAACAACAAGATAATCATTATGAAGTGAATTCAATAGGATAATAGACAAGTCCTGATTTTCCTATATTGTCTTCTCCCCTGTATTGGCTAAGTCTTGAATCAACTTCTTAAACGTATCTAGGTTCTTATTAAGGCTGATTGTAGGGTCCATCTTAAACCCATACAACCTCTCCTTTAAATAAATTTTGTTACCTAGATTCTTTTTCTGATAGATCTGTTCAAGCTTATTCCAAACTTTAATAAGAGTATTGTCATCATCATCAAGACACCTGATAACCCCATCAGTGATGTTCCAGAGCATGCAACCAATGGCATTCTCCATCACTTCAGTCCTCAAGACTGGATCAATACTTTCAAAGAAAGCATCTGGGTCATCCATTGATCTTAGGAGCTTTTGCTGAGCCATTAAGGCTCGAACCTTTCTCTTCCAAATCCCAAAGTCCCCTGTCCCATCAAACTTCTCCATGTCTACCCTGGAACCCCCCATAGGAGTATCCAAACTTAGGTAACTAGGATTCAACCCTAGACTTACTGCTCTACTCGAGCCTTTGGTAACCCCACTGACCACACTGGGAGGAGTGCCCTCCCCTGGTAGACCAAATCCCTTGCTTAACTCCACTTTGGAGTCGGTACCATACAACAAATCAGTATGTAAGAAATAATTCAAACAATACTAATATAAACAATTCTGAGAAAGGAAGATTAAACTAATCAAGCATCAATTAATCACACTTTGTTTGCTAATATCATTCAAAACAAAAAACATCAGCATTTATTTAATTAGATGTTAACACAACAGGCCAATACAAACCAAGTAAAGTGCCAATATTAACAAACTAATATAATAATGCAATTTTATAAAAATAATATTCAGCAAAATTATAAAAAATCAGTGATTAATCAAGAATTAATCATCTCAAAATTATTCTTCTCATACATAGACTTTATTCCATACATTTAATTAACAATTCTTCTCAAGCATAGGACCGAATATGATCAAGGCGCCAGAAGCAGGTATATGCAAAATCAGAAAAATTAACAAATGTAAAAGCCTAAGAACCGTATGAGAACAAACATCACCTTCTAACCAGGCTAACAGGCTAACACAAGTTAACAGGCTAACAGTGGTAGAACTAAAAAAAAAAAAAAAAAATCAGATTAATATATATATAATCAAATCCGAACCAGCAATGGTTGAAAACTATACATAACAAATGTATATCATCAATTCTAACCAACAGATGCAGAAAAAATATACACAACTGTATATAATCAAGTCCTAGCCAGAAGAGCAGCATCCGAAGCATACACATATTATATAATCAGAAAAAATGATTCAATAATTTAACATCAAATTACCTATGAGATCATATAAACCAATTAAGCATAAAACTCATAGATAATAGCAATTAGTCTCCACAGGATCACAAGAAAAAAGAAAATCACCTAACCGAAACATAGGCTATCTCAGGCTAACAGGGAAACCTCAGCTCTGATGCCAATTTGATGTTCCTAGGTCTTAATTCATGATATCATTAGGTGATTAAATCATACGAATTATCAATTGAATTAAGAAAAGAAATGTAGCCTAAAACCCTAACAATCTGTGACCGAATTTATCTATTGCCCTAAGAATCGTATGGACCGAACATGCAAGGGTATTCAGGTATTGAAAGAGAAGAAGACATGATTACGAAGATCGGCAATATGCCTACTCTCCGGGATTTAGGTATGAATCCAAATTCACTAAGTCTCAGGATGTTACAGATAAGAAGAAGAAAGAAGAAGTTCACGAATACACCTGGTATAAGCAACCATAGGTCTCCAAAGTACCATCGAGTGATCGTCATACTCCAGTGATCAAAAGCCCTCAATCATCTCCATCAAGAACCAAGGAAGATCAGAGCTACAGGTGATCGAAGACAACAGCCATGGAAGAATCTCCAGAGAGCTCCAAGAACCGTAGAACAGAGAAATCCCCAAATGAGGAAATCGATTTGCATACTCGCATAAACCAACCCAGCCATCCTCATATACAAAGGATATGAACCAAGATGAACCCAACCGGTTCACTTGTTACAAGACTTAGAAGTAAATGACCGGAAAACCCCAAAAAAAAAAAAAAAAATAAAAAATAAAAAAAGGGGTAAAAAAAAATGGGGGCAAAAAATAAATTTTATTATAAGGGGGGGGGAGAAGGGAGAGAAAAAAAAAAAAAAATAAAAAAATTTTTTTAAATAAAAATATAATAAAAAAATAATATAATATTATTTTAATTATTATTTATAAAAAAAAAAAAAAAAATTCTCCCCCCCCTTAAAAAAAAAAAAAAATAAAATAAATTTGATATAAAAAAAAAAAAAAAAAAAAAAAAAAAAATTAAAAAAAAATTTTTTTTTTTGTGGAGAAAAGGAGACTTTATATTAATAGAAATAAATAAAATACAAACAATAATACAGGATTAGGTTCTAAAGAACCTACGACCCTGTCGCTCTTCTACAACATATTGAGAGAGCTGAGCAGGCAAAGAGAGAGGATCCAACAAAATTTCTTGGTCCGACGTTGACAATCCGGCTAAAAAATCCGCGCACCTATTAGTCTCCCTAACACCATGCACCAAAATATACTCCTGAAACAAGGATCTCAAGTGAAGAATATCCTCAACAATGTGTAGTATCCCCCAATGTGGGCGGTAAATACCCAGTAAAGTCCTAATTGCCACTTCGGAGTCTGAATGCACCAAAACCTTATTGCAGCCGTATTTTTGCGCAAATTGCAAGCCACACCGAATTGCAAGCATCTCAGCATGAAAAACACCCACATTAGCACAACCACCAGAACAAGCAAAAATAACATCACCCCTGCAATTTCGAGCCATAGCACCATACCCTCCAATATGTCCCCGGAGAGAACCGTCACAGTTGATCAGGATCCAACCCCAAGGCGGCGGTAACCAATAATGAAGAGAACTCTTAACCTGAGCAAAAGAAACCGAAATACCCCAACTAGAGAAGAATTGTCTCTGTCTTGGGCAATCCTCCACCACTAGCTTTGCAAATTGAAACCGTAATCGGGTCATCTTAGCCACTAAGTAAAAGATGTCAAGGTCACTCCGAGAGCCCTTCTGAAAGGTACGATTATTCCTTTCCTGCCACAAAAAGTAAATCATGGTAACAAAGCTGAATCGTCTCACATCATTCAAGCTATCGGATCCCCTGAAATGCTCAATGCACCATTGCAAGGCGTCTGCCCACGAGAGAGGACCTAGATCCTTGAGCCCATGAAGGATCATGAGACGGCTCCAAACACCAAAAGAGAAAGGACAGGAGAAGAAGATATGAGCATGCGATTCTCCTACCGATTGGCATAATGAGCAAGTTGGGTCAATATTCTTACCCCAGGAGATTAATCGGTCCTTGGTAGGAAGGCGCTCAAGGCAGGCTAGCCAAGCAACAAAAGCGAACCGTTTTGGATTTTTAGAAGACCAAATCACATTATACCAACCCACTTCTTCACTTGCTTGACGAAGCATACTATAAGCCGAACTAATAGTGAAATCACCTGAAGAACTAGCTGTCCACACTGGCTTGTCCCCCTCCAAACGACGAAATATGGGCGTCTTAGAAATTTCAAGCCACTTGTCACGAATCAAGGGGGTAATTACCCCCCCCATTCCACATTTCATGTTCCCCTTTTAGGGGGGGGGGGGGGGGGGGGGGGCGGGGGCCGGGGGGGGGGGCCACCACCCCGGGGGGTTGTGGGGGGGGCGGGTTCCACCCAAGGAAGAAACAAGGTGGGTTTGGGGGGTGGCCGTCATGCACTAAGTATCGAATCTTATGAATAATCAGATTGCAAAATTATAACGTTAGTTTACAATTTGTAATAAACTAATAAAAATAATAGGTCAAAAACCACCTAATATGTACATAGAAATATATAAAATATTGAATTGAAAAGATTTGAATATTCATTAATTCATTAAAAATAGTCTAATTTAGTTAATAGTGTTGTGAAATTAAGAAAATAAATTTACCTCAAATTTTCTTCCTATTATTTGTTAGTAGTATTTCAATTGCCTCCAGTATCTCATACTTATTATTTAAAAAAAGATAACCAGAGAAACATTACCATAAAATTTGACAATAACTACAAATATTCCTGGTTATCAATCTATGCGAATTTTGTATGATTATTTATTGTTCTCAATAATTCATGATGTATTTCAGGCAAAAGAATATCATGCTATGTTAATGAACAAAGGAGTTTCAATTCAATATAAAAAAAAAATGAAATAAACACTCTTAAAGCACCTCATGTGATTTACATTTTTAATCCTCTGGTTTCAGTTTGTTCATTTTCATTCAAGGTTAATAGAATGTTCTATTGTGAGTACTAACATGAGCCTATCATGTGGATGAGAGAAAAAAGAATATTGACATAAACGCAACTGAAATTACAATATTGTATGTTAATCTTCATGACAAACACCTAGTATAGTTTCCCCAAAAAAATAAAAATAAAGGAAAGAAAAGCTTCTGTTATATTTTAGTGACCAATTTCAACGCCAAAAAACTATCTAAATTGGAATTTTGTTGGCATTTAGCCTCTTTTGACATTTTTATGATTATGATTTGGTTTGTAATAAAGATGTCAAGCAGTATGGTTTTAATACAATACAAAAATTGAATACCTAAAATTAAAACCATATTGTATTGGTATTTACAAAATTGTTATCGTATAGTAACGGTACAATTGCACATGGAAGTGGTATATATAAACGATAATAAATGGTAGGACATATTTGTGATATAAAATAGCATATAAAGCAAGGTTGTCAAGGCGAGAGAGGGTTTGTAAGGCGCTTTTGCGACAAGGCGCCCACAAGGAGACAATTAAACGGTCAAGGCATTCTACTATTATTTTTTAGGTGGTCAAGACATTCTAATGTTAATTTTTTGAAATGTAAACTAAAACTTACATGATTCATTCCTAGCCTTTTAGTATGAAACATTTTACAAACTTAATAAAAAGTTCATTAACAAAATCTTGAAGTAAGTTGTAACATCAGTTGAATAAATAATCATAATCACAAATTACAGACTAGAAAAGAAAGAAAGAAAAATAATAATAAAAATAACCGTCGCCTAAAAAGAAGAGGTTTTCAGAGATGACCACTTCAAATCCTACTACTGTAGCAACCTTTAGGTAAGTCACCAAGCTTAAAAACAAGGCATTGTCAGAGAGAAAAGAGGATAAGATGACTTACCTTCAATTGGGAAGAAGACCATCGGAGAGTGGTCGGAGATGCCGAAGATGGCCACTCCAACTCCTATGTGCTTAGCAACCTATAGGTAAGTCACAAAGTCTAAAAAAAAAATCGACGGAGAGGAAGAAAACTCAGAGATTATAGTTATTGAAGCCATGGTGAGGGTTTCTTTTGTGAGGAGCAATTCATGCCATCGTGAAGAAGATTCATTTTGCGATTTAGAAGGGTTAGGTTATGTTGATACTTGATCCCACGTAGCACCGGGGAAACTTTCAATGCACTTTCAACCAATAGATTTATCTATATAGAATTAAGTAGTATGATAAATATCAGCTTTCCATTAGAATATCATATAATTAAAATAAATAAAAAAAGTTGGATGCAAAGGCATCCAAGGCGCCGGCTTTATTAAGCTCTCATAAAATGAGGATCACCCAACACTCTCGAGCACTATCCGAAAGCCCAAGTGTTGCCTAGAGGCCTTGACAACTATGATATAAAGATATAGAAACAGTATAAAAATGGTACTGAATTGATATAAACGATATAGCAATAATATAAATTAATATCGAAATGACACAAACAAATATATAATAATATAAAAAATATTTTTTTTTAAAACCCCCCCCCCCTTTTTTTTTTTTAAATAAAAAAAAATATTTTATTTTTTTTTTTTTTTTTTTGTTGCCCCTCAAATTTTTTTTTTAAAGGCTTTTTTTTTTTTTTTTTTTTTTCCCTATTTTAAAACTTTTTTTTTTTTATAATAAAAAAAAATTTTTTTTTTTTTTTTTTTTTTTTTTTTTTTGTCCTTTTTTTTTTGGGGGGGGGGGGGGGGGGTTTGGGGGGGGGGGGGGGGGGGAGAAAAAAGAAGGTTGCCCTTTTTTTTTTTTTTTTTTTTTTTATTTTTATTAATTAAAAAAAAAAAAAATATATATTTTTTTTTTTTTGGGGGGGGGTGTTGGGTTTTGTGGGCTTAACTAACACTGGTCCCTTTATCTGGGCTCATATTCATTCAGGGGTATTACTGACCTTTACTATTGTGGGAGTGGTTAAAGGTTAGGGTTTTATATTATAAATAACTCCTTGGGTCCCCGTAGCCGTCACACGCAATATTTGGGTTTGAGATTGTTTCCACAAACACTCAAACAAAGGATTCCAAAAAGGTGAAAAGCTACGGAAGATTCAAGGAGAGCAAAAGGAGGAGAGCAAAAGGAGGATCTATAACGTGAATGCAACACAGGTATTTATTTCTACGCTTCCGCGATTGTATTCATAACATGCTTCAATTATTATAGAAATAATAGATCCTGGTGGATCGGTAGATCCAACAATTGGCATCAGAGCCATTTTTCTATAATAATTTAATGTTAGAATAACATGTGATTAATGGGTGTGTGATTTAATTTTGGGATTCAATGGGAGGATCCATATTTATGAACTGAGTCTCGGGAAGCAAGAACCTAACCCATGGGAGGATCTAAGTTTAATTGAAATCCAGATCGATTTATTATTGGGATTCATGTTTTTATTGAAATCCTAGATTTTCTGTGGATTTAATTTATTATTATGATCTAAATGGGAGGATACATGATTTGGGATCTAAAGAATCGTGAAGTTCTTGTTTTGGTTTTGGTAAGAAGATTGTTTTTTTTTTTTCCTGCGAAATAATTATTCTTTCGGATCAATACTTTGAGGGTTTCAATCTTAAACGCTACTTTTTCACTTGAACTGTTATTTGTTTAATTTTGAGATGAAGTTTTAATTGGGCTTCTAGTACTCCAGTCTCTTCTAAATGTTTAGAATATTCGCTGGCCTCTGTGTTAAGACTTGTCTATAAAGAGAATGATTAGACCAGAGTCTTGGCCATCTCAGGTTGTTCCCAAATTCACACGTTCTTGAGTTAGGGCTGGGTTTAATTTTCCAGGCGTAATATAATGATTTTTTTTTTTTTTGGAAACAACAACATCAAATCGCAAGAATTTATTGTTCTTTTCTGGTGAATCCTTGCCTCTTCTTCGATCATCAGTGGAGTACCACCTACACACTAATGACATTTCAGATTCAATCTTCCATCATCTCATCATCTATGAGATGTAACCCTAGCGATTCGATGTAATTGAAGAGAATTACTTACCGTGGAGCCGGGATTAGGTGGGTACGTAAAGAGGTGTAGTTTCCTTCTCGCTAATGGTTATCTAATCCAATGGTAGAAGAGATATGGACAACTCCTTCATGGATCGGCCAAACCAAGCGCGTACCAAACGCAACTCTGACACGGTTTTTGAAATGATAACGAATATCGGATCCGGGTCGGCTGATACAGATCTAATTACCGGATTCGAATGATCCGATTCTGAAGCAATCCCTCTATAATTTAACTGGATATGGTATATGCTACGTGAAACCAGCTTGTTGGCATCATATACAGTTGTCTTGTTATCTAGGGCTGTTATGAGGAGTTTGTTTCTGGTGCTTTTATAATGCTAAAGCGCCTAATTGAACGGCTAAGATAATTTCGATTTGGATAATTTTTTGTCAACTGTATTTGTCCTGCACGGTATAGGGACATAACAGGACAACTAACGAAAAAGAGGTTCGTGAGATATAAAATTATTAAGATATGTAGTAAACCTTGGGAGACCAGATTCCTGTATCGTTTTTTCTTGGTTTAAATCAAAGAATAGATCTGATGATCACGTCGGGTATAAATTGGTTGGAGAAGTTGATTTAAAAGAAGCAATTAATCCATCACGATTAAATCTGACTTGGTTGGAGAAGTTGATTTAATAAAAAAAAAAAAAATTACTTGCATGCAGATGGGTTGTGTCATAAATTTCTTTTGTTTACTCTTATTATTTTATAAAATTGGATTTTGTTCCTACAATTCTAAGGAAAGAGAAATTGCACTCGAGTTCCATTTTGGTAAATTCTCATGATGAGTTTGTTTTATTATTTTGTACTTTTCGGCTTCTTTCAATTATTATTATTATTAAAATAATAATAATAATAATAATAATAATAAAATAAAAAAGAACCGAACTTAAGTTTTCATGCGTTTTTGTTGACTTAGAAATGCGGACTCAAGCTCAAGCTCTTTTTAGCACATGGGTTTGAGTTCAACTCTGTCTTGCTTGATTTTGGGCTTGTATCAATCTTTAGCTTACTATAACTGTATGTTTACATATATACAATGAAGAGTTAGGTGGGAAAAATGGTTTTGAATGAAATGAGAAAACCATCTCCTAATTTAGTTTCAGTCAGAGACTTAAATGGTTATGGTCTTATACCTATGTCACACAGGTAAGGAAACTTAACCACTGACCTCAAAGACCTAAGCTGAAATCTTAACTTGAGAATTGAGACTTTGAATGTTAAGACTTCTGATGAAAGTAGACGTCAGTAGACAGTGACTGCTCAAGATTTTGATGCCTTGCATGCACTCCCATTTTCACTGGTTACATGTTTAATAAAAATGCCATCAGTTGGGCTGGAACTAACAATGTTTTATGAAGCTTTATAAAAGCTGAAAGAATGATATGAGAAAATTTTAGGTCTTCCTCTGGGAAGTTCAACAAATTACAGGTCCACATTTAATGAAAAAAAAAAAAAAAAAAAAAAAAAAAAGGGGGAAATATGGGATTGCCCCATGGTGCTATTTTGGGGATTATTTGAAGATTTTAAGCCTCGTCAGGGTTGTGCTGATGTTCAGTTATCCAATAATCTCGCCTTAGATCTGGGGGAATTGTTGGGGACCTCGCCAGGCTGTGCTGAGGTTGCCCAGGTCCCACACAGATCCAAGCTTGAAGCAGGGTAGTTGCTGGTTGGGAGGTGAGATTGGATGCATGATCAGTGAAGGCTTCTTGATGGAATTCCAAATGTTGTCAAGGTGTGGAACACCCAAACTGCCTATGATGAATATGGTCCATCAATAAACTTAGTCTTACTGGACCTGTTGGACAAGTGCAAGCTCTTGTTGTTGGCAATGGGATGCTCTTTGCTAGAACACATGATAGTAACATATTGGCATGGAAATTAGATGCCCAAGTAATTGCTTTCAACCAGCCCCATCACTTCATGGCCATAGTATTGGGTTGTTTGAGTAATTTGATGGTTTTTATGACTTTAAAGTGGAGATAAAATTAATTAGTGTTTTTGGATTGAATTTGATAATATCCTGCACTTTCTGAAAGTTTGGATTCCTTTTAATTATATATCCTCTTCTTTTGGATGATATTTGACAATTTGATTTATTTATGTAGTCTGAGCACATGAAATCCATTTCAATGTCTGATATGCATTGTTTTTTGTATGTTTTCTCATTGACTTATTTCATCCAGTGTTAGTCATGCTCTTTGTACATAAGTTCGGAAATATTGCAACTGAAGGGTTGATTTTCATCTTGAATTGATACAGTCTAGTATGTTTTTCAGTTAAAGCCATCCCATTTGCTGAACTAGTTGCTTCCTTGTATGATCAGTTTAGCATGGCATGATTTTACAAATTTATTTGTTGAAATACTGGTGCACATAGCTAATACATGGTAAAAGAATATTAGTGGTTTTTATTATGAAACTTAGTGTATGCCAGAACCATGTTGCATGTCCATCCAACATCAGAATGACCAAATAAGTGGCTAGAAAGTACAAGGAAGAATATTTGGTACATGCTTGGGTCATGTATTAGATGGGCTATGGAATTTGCATGCGGCTTAACAAAAGCATCCCTGGAGGGGATGTGGGCCATGCGGTAAGGTGTGGTGGATACATAGAGACTGGTAATTGCAGAGAGACATCATCAACGATTTTCTTCAAGGTGGTTTGCAGAATTCAAGCCAAGGTGGAGATTGTTGGGTGTGGGTGTCTTGTATTCTGTGGGTCCATATAATTATGGTTTTGGTTGTATTTGTAATTGAAACAGGATTTGGGTCAATTACTAGTACTGGGGTAAAACTATAATTACATTGGGATTAGGGTTTTAGGTTTCCCTATAAATAGTCTCTGTGGGATAACCTATAGGTATCTATCTCTGTAGGAGATTGGGGAATCAATCTCTGTAAGGGATTGGGAAACACATCCTGAGGATAAGGATGGGGGGCAAGCAAAGGGTGGCACTTTGTGTGTGTGAGAGTGGTGTAAGGTTTCATGGAAATAGTGAAACTCATTTTCTCTCTGGTGGACGTAGGCATGGTTTTGCCGAACCACGTTAAATCCCTTGTGTGCTTTACTTGTGTTCTTCTCTTCTTCTCGGTAATTGTGCATCCATTATCCCTAACAAGTACGGGCAAGGGGAAGAGGGCAGGCACTAATGGTGGATTGGCAAAGACCAAATTCAACCCATGCACGAAAAAAGAATGGGTGAGCATGCACGTTAAGGACCAGCATTAAAACTGAATAGTTTGATTAATCCGATCAATAGTTTTCTAATTATGGTAATGGTGAAAAATTATAGTTTTATCAATAATTGATAACTGAGGTTGTATACGTGTTAATATATTGTGCGTATTTTTATTTTTTGACTACAAATTTTTATGGAGATAATAAGAGGAGAAGTGTAATCCACCAAAGTGGCATCACTCCACTTTCCTATTATCTGTTATAGTAGTCAAAGTTTGGTGACATTTGCTTAAATGTGATATCATCTATATAATAATAGTATATGCACACGAGTGGGAGTGAATAATAATTTAAGGTATTTTATTTACCCAAAGGTAAGAGATTTTCAAGGATTATTGTTGCACTCATTTTTAATGTGGATTAATATATTTGTTTTGTGCTAAAGAAATATTTCTGTAAAATATTTTTTCTTTTAAAAGTTTCTAGAATATGGAAACAATTTACATTGGATGTGCATAGTTGTTTTCTCATTGAAAGAATCCCATTATAAATTACTGCAAATAGGATTACATAATGTTATGATAGAATTATGTGGAACCCACCAAAGTGGTAAAATATAATTTTATTATAATATTATGTGATCCAAGGTATATTACTGCAGAAAATTGATGGTGTTCACCCAAAGGTGTCATCATCAAAGTATGTTTATGCACATGTTTTTAAAGGAATATGATGACTTAGAAGTACCATTAACCCAAAGGTGTTGGCACTTTCAAAGTCATATATTCCGCGGTAGTTGCAAATTGTAAGGGGACTAGTGCATTCTCAACCCAAAGGTTGAAATGTAGTAACAGTCGGTAACTCTTACCAGCATGATGGTAGTTTTTCCTTCTTTGGTAATATATATTTTTTGTCATTATTATTAAATGAATGCCTAAAATTGACTTTGATAAGTTATATATGTCATTTAAAGTACCATCAAAATGTCTTCCACTTACTAAGACACTTTCAGTGGGAGTTGTTAAAAATCATGTTTCCAGTATGGATGTCTTATAATATTTTGATGCTTTCATTTAGTGGGAGTTGTTGTTTGTTTTTATTCAACATTCTTTGACTTCACTATGGAATTTATTCATTAATAAGATGATTATTTCGTTTTCATCTTGTGTTAATGATTAAAGTAAATAATGTAGATTTATATTTGCTACATTTGATGTTCTAATGACAATGGCGGTATTTAGCCAAGGTTTTAATGACAATGGCGGTATTTAGCCAAAGTTCTGATTTATGACGGTATTTAGTCAAGGTTCAGATTTATGGCGGTATTTAGCCTAAATTCTGGTCAGGTTTTGATTTATGGCGGTATTTAGCCAAGGTTATGATTTATGGCGGTATTTAGCCTAAATCTAGGTTAGCAATTTTGCCAATAGGCGATTATGCCAATGGGCGGTTTTGTCAATGGGCGGTTGTGCCAATGGGCGGTTTTGCCATAGGCGGTTATGCCAATTGGCGGTATTGCTAAAGTCAGATATTAATGTTAGATCGATCAATGGCGGTTTGCCAAATTATAATATTTGAGTATTATACCTATGAGGTAATTCAAGGTAGGCTGATCATTGATCAGGAAAGGACCCACAAGAGGGAATGCTTTTGTGATCACATAAGGTTTTGCATTCTTTACCTCTTGTATGCACCCCAATGATTCATATCAGCGAGTTGTTAATGACTGTAATGGCAGATAGTTGTGTTCCGTATATTGAGGAGCATCTCCTACTGTCGTTCACATTAATTGTTTGTTGGTTGAATCAGGTTTTCTAAGTGATGAAGGATTATGGGCATTATGGCCGAATACTTAGGTAAAGGTACTTGTGTTAGTATAGCCCAAGTGGGAGATTGTTGGGTTTTGTGGGCTTAACTAACACTGGTCCCTTTATCTGGGCTCATATTCATTCAGGGGTATTACTGACCTTTACTATTGTGGGAGTGGTTAAAGGTTAGGGTTTTATATTATAAATAACTCCTTGGGTCCCCGTAGCCGTCACACGCAATATTTGGGTTTGAGATTGTTTCCACAAACACTCAAACGAAGGATTCCAAAAAGGTGAAAAGCTACGGAAGATTCAAGGAGAGCAAAAGGAGGATCTATAACGTGAATGCAACACAGGTATTTATTTCTATGCTTCCGCGATTGTATTCATAACATGCTTCAATTATTATAGAAATAATAGATCCTAGTGGATCGGTAGATCCAACACTCATGGCTAAATTATTTTATTAAATTAAAGAATAGACCTACATATATTTTGTGGGCCCCCCCCTTTTTGGAAAAAATAATAAATTATTAATAATATTTTTTTTTTTCCCAAAAAAATAAATAAAAAAAAAAAAAAAAAATAAAAAAAAAATTTTACATCACTCCTACTACAAAAAAAAATATAAAATAAAATTTTTTTTTTTTTTGAAAAAAATTAAATTTTTTTTTTTTTAAAAAAAAAAAAATGGTAGTTAGTTACCTATTAACTATAGACATTTTATTCACAATACAAAATCAAATAACAAAAATTGCAAAAGAAATAAAGATACATAGAATATAAAATCAAATTAAAAAGAATAACAAAAGAAAAGAGAAAAAAAGAAACAATAAATAAATTGAGAAAGAGAAAGAGACTTAATTGTGAAGTAGATTTTTTTCTAAATTTTCTTAAGCCACCCTTATAGAAAGGGAAGAGAATAAATAGGAAAAAAAAGGATAGAGGAGAGGAGATAAGATAATAAATAGGGATTGAAGAGTTAGTTTTTAATTGAAAATAACATTTTGATTTTTGAATACCTAATAAGATTTTTTTTTTCAAAAATTTCTTTTAACCCACGTTTATAGAAACAGTAGATAATAAATAGGAAGAAAAGATGAGAGAGAAGAGAGGGGAGAATAAATAGGGATTGATGAATTAGTTTTTTTATTAGGAATGACATTTATACCTATCATTTTATGTTTAAAAATTGTTCACAATATTGGAGGGGGGGGGGGGCATTTCACATGTGGGAAGAGAAAAAACAGGAAAAATTAAAGGAATTAGGGGAATATGCATAAAATTTAAAAAAATCCGGGGGGCCGTGGCCCCTCCGGCCCTTCATAGGTCCGCCCCTGATCATTACCAAATTTAGCCTTCCACTAGTAGTTTAAGCATTGAATCTTTGGATAGAGTGGGTGAGTTTACTGTTGCTAATGATTGAAATGTGGATCTATTATTATCCTCCATCCATGTTTTAGAGGCACACGATTGGTGAGATTCTTCTACGTTAAAGGAGAACTGATGGTTAATTTGCACTCCTTAAGTTGATCTGGCTCTGTCATAACTAAATAGGTTGTTTTTCTTTACCTTTTTTCTCAGTCTTCATCCTGTATTTGTGAATCCAAAGGTGCTACTATATATAGTACAAATTACTTGAGCGTTCGGTCTTGATTCTGCCTTCAACTAAGGGTGTAAATGGATAACCGAAATTCGCTTTCGAATTCGCATCCGCATCCGTTTAGGGGTATTTGAATCCGTCGAATTACTAATAGGATGCGGATATGGTATACCCCTTTCTTACTGATTATTATTCGTCGGATAAAATTATCCGATTAAGTTACTTATTTAGATTTATTTTTATTATTATTATTATAAAATTTTTACTAGTGATACGTGACTATTTTTCTAGTTTTCTAATAAAATAGCTACCAAAGTTGCTAAATTCTTAAATTTCAAACCTAACCCTCACAAATAAAATGGTAAGGATGTAAACAGGTAGTCGAAAAATTGTATTTGATCTTATTCATGCCCATTTAGAAGAATCTACTAAAGAAAATAACTATCTGATTATCATCTGAATCCGACTGAATTTGTCCAAAAATCGATAGGTTATTATCTGAATTTGGTCCGTTTACATCCCTACTTTCAACCTATATTCTCTCCGCCCTATGTGGCTGGTTTCATTCCTTACCCACCGCCTCATTAGTTTCCCTTTCTTCCTCTTCCTCCCTCTTTCATCATGTATCTCTTTCTAACTGGCCATGGAAGATAACTTTAAATCTCTATTATTATTAGGGTAAATATCACTTACCTCCCCTCTTAGCTGGATAAATAGCACTTACATCCCCTTTTAGTTGGATAATATCACATACCTCCCTTCTTACCTGGCAAATATATCAAACACTTCCCCTCTGTTAACTTTCTCAGTTAAATTTAACTTTTTCCGTTAAATATTTTTCTAAAACCCCAAACTACCCTCGATTAAAAACATTTTTTATTTTAAACCTGAAATTACCATAATCACCCTAATAGTTAAACTAATAAATTAGCCTCAATTAAAATAATTATTATAAATTAAACCACCATAATTAAAACCTAAATCATCCTTAATTTTTAAAAGCCCAATATACCCTTTTTTTAAAGAAATTATTAAACAATTAAAAAAACTCAAAATAATAGTACGTGTTTAATTTTATCAACATACCCTTTTTCTTAATTGCATTTTTAATTTTACTTGATAGTAGTACTTTTTTTTTAAGTACATGTTTAATTTTATCAAGATACCTTTTTTTTTTATTTTACTTGATAGTAATAGGTGTTTTTATAATTGTTTGATACATTTAGTTCTTAAAAAAAAAAAAAAAAGTTATGTTGGGTTTTTAATAATTAAAGATAATTTGGGTTTTAACTATGGTGTTTTGGTTTTTAATAATTATTTTAATTGAGGATAATTTATTAGTTTAACTACTAGGGTAATTACAATAATTTAGGATTTAAAATAAAAAAATATTTCTAGCCAAGGGTAGTTTGGGGTTTTAGAAAAATATTTAACGATAAAAGTTAAATTTAATCGAGAAAGTTAACAGAGGGGAGGTGTTTGATATATTTGCTAGGTAAGAGGGGATGTAAGTGATATTATCCAACTAAGAAGGGGTGTTAGTGCTATTTGTCCTGCTAAGAGGGGAGGTAAGTGATACTTACCCTTATTATTATTATTTTTTAAGCAAGAGATTTTTATATATAGGAGATTACATATACCGTCAGTGAGGTCGAACCCATAACCTCTTTAATAAAAGGTGTGACTCTTTACCACTCTACTAAATCCCCTTGAAAAGTAAAGTTGAAGAAGACCCCATAATCATTGATGGTCATACCGTAGAGACACTCATCTCTCCTCCTGGTCTCCGACACAAGTAGGTCGTGTTCAAGATGGCAAAAGATACCTAAGAATGGTCATTATACTTTTTAGAGCTTGTAATCAAAGATTTGGTGTTTCATGCCCCCTCTTGAGCATCATAAATCCTTGTTTTCCTTTGAGAACAGAGTAGACTTGTAGAAAGTTTTGGCTGGAGAACCCTAGCTAGTCAGTTAACGGGATATCTTGCTAGCACATTGGAGAGCTAATCAAAGTGGTTTTTCAATAAAATCTTCCTACGGATGCAGCTTCTACCAGAGAAAATGGAGCTTTTACATGCATCTCAATTCAAAGTGGGTGTCCAATTAGCCCAGAAGGTGTGTGGGATCTATTTTTCATTGTATACGCTAGAGTTGTCAAGGTATAGGTGGCTCCCCAATAGTCCGACCCCTAAAACGGGAACACCAACTAGACATTATCTTCTTAATGGAAACCAAATGCAGCTGCTCTCTAAAGGTTATTGGGAAACAGTTAAATCGATAGGAACATAGTGGAGTTGAACCTATCAATCAAGAAGTCAGATTTGCTTGGCTTACTTTCGGAAGTCAGATTTAAGTGTAGAGGCCATTCTAACGAATGTTAATGTCTCAGGCCTCAGAGTTTCACTACCTAACGTTCCGAAGAACATGTTTCATAACTTGAGTGCATGGGAATCCCCACAAATTTGGAAGGCATAAGGTGCAGGAAAAAAATCTGATGTACTGCAGACTGAAGGGATGGTAACTGGTTGACGGTTGGAGATTTTAACGCCACTCTCTATTGGAAAGAAAAGGTGGGTGGCAAGCTAGCATGATAGTGATACGAAGAAAATTGCACCGAACCCATTGAACCGGGTTCACACTTTTCTCGGTTAGACCATGATCGGGACCCACTTTAACCTAATTCCATGTTCGAATAAGGGTGCAATACTATTGTTACCAGCCACGAACGACCTCCCAAATCTTGAGGAAGGCGGAGCTAACTTATAGGAAGAAACTATCGTCAAGGCGGAGAGGGAATTGTGCTAAGGTCGGTAACTACTCACAAACCCCGAATATTAGGGGCAAAACCCTACGATCGGACGGTCACTTGTAAAGATCGAAAACTCACCCAACGGTTGAGAATTAAAGGTAAAATCTATATAAACGAGTGACTTTCACTCTAGAGGTATATGAATCATTTCCTTGATACTCATATACATATTTGCACTCTACATCTAGCTAGAGTGTTGTGATCAGTTTAACAACTGACTTAAGCTTCGGAGGTGGCCTCTTGACCCCCATGTTCGGCCCACGTTTAACCATCTTTTGCAGGTTATCTTGATAGATCCGGAGGCTTAACAGATTCTGGACACATCAGATAGTTAATTTGCTTCAGTTAATGTGCCACACTGAGCTGCGTATGCTTCATATTATCACACCGCATCAGATTTAATATTGGCCGTTGCTCTTTCAACATGTGCTCTTTCAATATTTCAAGTGAAGCCAAATCGTTGAACCGTTCGGTTCAACGATTCAAACCCTACCCTTGTTTCACTTGACCGGACCGAACCCAAGCACAGACAAAATACCAGGTTCAAAATCGTTCAAAAGAAGGAAAACGAACGTGAACACACACACACACACACAACATAGAGAGAGAGAGAGAGAGAGAGAGAGAGAGAGAGAGAGAGAGAGAGAGAGAGAGAGAGAGAGAGAGAGAGAGAGAGAGAGAGAGAGAGAGAGAGAGAGAGAGAGAGAGAGAGAGAGAGAGAGAGAGAGAGAGAGGACAACGATCTCTCTTCAATCTTTGGCTTTGACTCCTAAGAACAAACACAGAGAGCATACGCAGAGAGGTGGGTTCTCATCTTCAACCCTTTCATCGTCTTCAACCATTTTGTTCGTCTTATTTGCAAGAACGAACGTAAAGAGAGTGGGAATCAGAGAAGGGGAAGGCGATAGTGACAGTGGAGACTCATTTCAGTTCAACCTTGACGCTATCTCTCATAATCAGTTCAACCTTGATAGGTATAACATTGGAAGGTCTTCATCTCATCGAATTTTTTGGGTTTTGATCTCCCAATGTGTTGTTCTAATGATTTGGTTGCATATTTTCCCTTTCCAACCTTATTTTGAATAAACCCAGTAGATCTGTGAAAGAAAGAACCACATGTGGCAAAACCTGTGATCAGAGAAGAAATTAAAATATCTCCTACCATTTTCCTCCCTTTCTCTTTCCCTTTGGGTTTGGGTGTCTTGTATTCTGTGGGTCCATGTAATTATGGTTTTGGTTGTGTTTGAAATTGAAACAGGGTTTGGGTCAATTACTAGTACTGGGGTAAAACTGTAATTACATCGGGATTAGGGTTTTAGGTTTCCCTATAAATAGTCTCTGTGGGATAACCTATAGGTATCAATCTCTGTAGGAGATTGGGGAATCAATCCCTGTGGTACCCATCCTGATAAGGATGGGGGGCAAACAAAGGGTAGCACTTTGTGGGTGTGAGAGTGGTGTGAGGTTTCTTGGAAATAGTGAAACTCTTTTTCTCTCTGGTGGACGTAGGCAGAGTTTTGCTGAACCACGTTAAATTCCCTTGTGTGCTTTGCTTGTGTTTTTCTCTGTTCGTGGTTGTGCATCCATTATCCCTAACAAGTGGTATCAAGAGCGAGGTTCGGTGGATCGTCGCTGGAGGTGTGCGAAGATCTAGAAAGAAGAGGATAGGTGCCAGGAGAACGGAAAAGGCTTTGATGGTTTGATCGAACGTACGATTCTAGATCTAGAATCGTTAAGTTTTTTAATATTTTTTTCTTGTAGTTTGATCGGATTAGATCGCTTATAAATTTTTTTTTTTTGAGAAGAGGGCGGTTCGACTGAATTTGGATTGTAGGTGTTTGCTTGGTAAAGTGGATTTTTTGAAGTTTTTTTTTTACTTTTTTTCTTTAAAGTGGTTACATATCTTTTGAAAAAGAGAGAGAGAGAAAAAAAAAAAAAAAAGTTGAGAAGTTGAGTTTGGAGAACGTGGAAAGTGGAACCGTGGAAGGAAAAAAAAAAAAAAAAAAAAAAAATCGTTGTGGGAAAAAGACGGAAATTTTTTTTTTTTTTTTTGTTATTGGACCATACCGTACAAAGTTGTTTTCGCAGGATTTTGTGTGAAGATTTTTTGTACGGAGTTAAGTGTTCCTAAGGTTTTTGGGCGTTCTGGACTCAGTGGAAGTGACGGATCGAGGAGTTTTGTTCCGTTGGTATTGATTTTGTGAGTTCGTATGAAAATCAATGGTAAGGTTATTTCAGTTGATTGATGGGTACGAAAGCCATATATCAGGTAAACTGTACAGGCTTGCAGGTAGTGTTGAAATAGGTGGAGCTCCAGTTGACACTTTGGCAAGGGGTACAGGTAGACAGAATTTGCAAGTTGTTTAGGCGCAAAACAAGGGCAAATTTGGAAAGAAGCGAGTGACTTTGGATTTGGTGAGTGGCAGTGATCTCTCGGAGCCGGCTGTGACAGGAGAGATGGAGCCACGTCACGTCGTATAGCGGTGGATGAGTTGTACAGGACACCCCAGGTGGGGGGGGGCTGTGTGTGCCATGTTGGTTTAGTGATGGCGGTAACAAAGCATTCCTGGAGGGGATGTGGGTCATGCGTGTATAGTGGCGATGAGCTGTACAGGACACCCCAGGTGGGGGTGTGTGCCATGTTGGTTTAGTGATGGCGGTAACAAAAACATTCATGGAGGGGATGTGAGTCATGCGTGTATAGCGGTGATGAGTTGTACGGGACACCCTAGGTGGGGGTGTGTGCCATGCTAGTTTAGTGATGGCGGTAACAAAGCATTCCTGGAGGGGATGTGGGTCATGCGTGTATAGCGGCGATGAGCTGTACGGGACACCCAGGTGGGGGTGTGTGCCATGCTGGTTTAGTGATGGCGGTAACAAAGCATTCCTGGAGGGGATGTGGGTCATGCGTGTATAGCGGCGATGAGCTGTACAGGACACCCCAGGTGGGGGTGTGTGCCATGCTGGTTTAGTGATGGCGGTAACAAAAACATTCCTGGAGGGGATGTAGGTCATGCATGTATAGCAGCAATGAGCTGTATGGGACACCCCAGGTGGAGGGTGTGCGCCATGCTGGTTTAGTGATGGCGGTAATAAAAGCATCCCTGGAGGGGATGTGGGCCATGCTGTAAAGTGTAGTGGATACACAGAGACTGGTGATTGCAGAGAGACATCATCAACGGTTTTCTTCAAGGTGGTTTGCAGAATTCAAGCCAAGGTGGAGATTGTTGGGTTTGGGTGTCTTGTATTCTGTGGGTCCATGTAATTATGGACGTAGGCAGGGTTTTGCCGAACCATGTTAAATTCCCTTGTGTGCTTTGCTTGTGTTCTTCCCTGTTCGTGGTTGTGCATCCATTATCCCTAACAATTTACTTCCTCATGTTTGACTGGCAAACTACAAATTGGATTAGATGAATGTCAATAAATCAAAGATAAAACAATAGGAAAGGGGGACTAGCTAATGAAAATCTCTGAACCATGATTGGTTGTATGCAATTAATCACTAATCCTGCTTTGCTGTGTTTGTGATTTTCCACATATGTTTTGTCTTTCAATATAGCAAAGAAAAGATATGATCAGAAAGGAGAGAAGTGAATTATTTCTTCTGATTTGAAATGGGTTATCCTTATTTCAATACTTAGAGCTGTCTAGGTTTATTCTCTGGATGTTCCACCAAGAAATGTTTATTTTCTGCATGACAAATTAGCTGAATCCAGGTCAATCTGGAGTTCTGAACTGAACTTGATAAAATTGCACGGAAAATATTGAAACATATCTTATAAATAAGCCTAACAAATTAGTGAAGAACCCCTTTTTTTTGCAGCTTCCATACAAGATCACGATGTTATCTTTGACAAGCTTAGCATTTATTTATTTTATTTTTTATGCATAAACTCTTCATGTGCATGCCAATGGTGGATTAGTAGAGCACTTAAAAGCCCAACTTTCTACGGGGAGGTCCTGGGTTCGTACCCATCCGGTGGCACCTATATTAGTAATATTTCCCCACCCTATATATAAACTCTTCTGATTCCAAAAAAAAAAAAAAAAAAAAAAAAGAAAAAAGAAAAACTCTTCCTGTGCATCTCTCTATTTTTATTTAAATCATTCTTTTGTTGAAAAATATCCTAAAATTATATATTTTTTTATCAAAATATCCTTATTTCTACAACAGTCAAGATTATACCATGTATGCCCATTCCAATCCGACAATTTATATTAAAAAAGTGAACTATAGTTGTAGTATAATATTTTTATTTTATATTTAAGGATCTTAAATGTTTAACTTACAAAATTATGCCCTTAGTTGAAACTCGATGAAAATCTCATTTCCATCTTGCAAGAAAACTCTATTTTTGAGAATACTAAAATCACATATTCCAAAAAAGTATTGTCTTTTACCCTTTTGGTTTGTCATGGTTGGATCCAAGTGTTAAGAGAACTCTATTATGCCCTTAGTTGAAACTCGATGAAAATCTCATTTCCATCTTGCAAGAAAACTCTATTTTTGAGAATACTAAAATCACATATTCCAAAAAAGTATTGTCTATGTGTTTACCCTTTTGGTTTGTCATGGTTGGATCCAAGTGTTAAGAGAACTCAGGTTGGTGAGAATAACAACATTGAGGTTGGTGAAGATGACTCTTTGTTTCACCACGAGCACCGAAAAGGTTAGATTGAAGGTGAGTTGGGAAAAGAAAATGGGAGATGAAGTTGAGACAGGGAGGTAGGAAATGCTCCGAAGAGGAATTTGCTTAAATAAGTGATGAAACCCATCACAGAGCAAGGAATGAAGAGGCAAACCAGCGGATTGAACCCAAGTAAAAACCCACCTACTTGAACTGCCATGGATGAAGTGGAATCTTGTAAGCAAGCTTGCAGATATTAAACCTAGAAACAGGGATATGTAGGTGATGGTTAAGAGGACATGATAATGAGTGGTGGATTTGTTCTTGTAAGTGTTGCGTCTTCCTTTGACATCGTTCACTATTAAATTGGAATTGCCGCCGGTTTTGTCATTGGACTTCACCTTGTCTTCGTCATTTGATTTTAATTTAGGGTTAAATGCTTGATGCCAACAGAAATGTAATCCATAAAAACTCAACCTTAGATCTTTAACCCTAAATCATATTAAAATGAACCAACTTGATTGAATTAGAATTCTCTAATGCTCGTTCTCTTTTCTGGAAATTTAGTTTTTTGGTATTCTACAAATTAGGGTTTTGGGAAGAGAATGAAGTTTTCAGAGTTTCAACAAAAGGCATAAGTTTGTAAATTTAATATTTTAAGACCCTAAATAAAAAATAAAAAATTATAATTGGCAGTTTTAATATAAACCGTTGGATTGAAGTGGGTATACATGTACAATCTTGACCGACGCACAAATAAAGGTATTTTGGCCAAAAAAAAAATGATTTGTTCTTGGTTGGTCATTGTTTGAAACCATAGGGGAACCAAATGCAAAAGGGAGTTTTTTTGGGACTAAAAGTCACCTCAACTAAACCTCAAGAGTCTAGATGAAAATTAACCTAATATTAATAATTGATAAAATAAATAATTAAATAAATAAAACGATTAAAAAGAATTAAACCATAAAGAACTTTCTGTTCCATTACATATTTATGTAAGAAGCTAGGCGGCTTTAGTTATATATCACAAAAGATGATCACAATTACCCATTTTCCAATAAGATATAAAAAGAGCATTACAAGCAACATAACCCTACAATTACAGCGGCTACTAATTACTCATGAATAGTTAAAAATTATTAATTCTTAAGAATGAAAATTACAATTTTAGGCATAATTTATTTGTGATTTAAAAGTCTAATTTATTGAATAGATAAGGGTATTTAAGGAAATGAAAATGTAGAGTAATAATAACAATAATAATAATATTGATTATATTTTATTTAACTAATCAACTATTCTCTCCCTTTTCAATTATAGAGATAAGATAATTTACTTGGACATTGCATGGAAGAGAACAATAAATACCTGATTACAATACAAGTTTACTTTACAACAATTTCAATTGGAGATCACAAACAACTGTCTGTTACTTGCATAGACTATATTTTTCTTGAATAACTTTTCATACATGCTTACAATGCATTTTGCTGACTCTGAAACTATTGTTACTTATTCAGTTGTTCTTTTCGTAGTCAATAGGAGGCTTGATGAGTGGGTTGAGTTTGACAACTCGATCTTGACCAGTAGAGGCTGATGTGGATGAAAAAGTGGAAGATAAGGTATTCTTTGATGTCATATTTTTTTTATTGTTGTCTGTCTTATGCTATTTAGTCAATTATGCCAACTTTTAAAACACCATAATAAGAGAAAATAGCAATAAATACGCAAGAAGTCTAGTAACAACAAGTAATAGAATCTAAAAGGAAATAAAAGTTACCAATAATTTTCATAATGGAGATTTACTTGAAAAAATGAAAACCAAGACTTAAAATTATTCCTTAAATCCCTACAAACAATTTACAGAAATCCGAAAAATAGAACAGATCATAAACATAGCAGATTTAAAAAATGTAAAAAAATAATCAAAACCACGAATTCCGATTTTTAAGTTACCAGAATTTAATAGCATATCTCCATTTGGTCAGGGCTAGACCCCATGCTTTCACAAGTCCCCTTTTCATATTCATCCAAGCCAAAGAATTTTGCTTGATCATTTAAACAAGGTATTACCACTGCAGAACCTTCACTAACACTTCTTGCTTCTAGAAAAACAAATATCCCAAATGTGCAAGGATTCAAGGATTTGATGATCTTGGAATAGATCATTGTCTGCAGAGAAAATGATTTTCTCAATTCCATCACATGACAATCCACATTCGCCCAGCATATATGTAATAAACCCAATGGAGAATTGTATATCGAGAAGGCAACGAAAGTCGTTACAAAATAATTTATCGTCCCATGTGGTGTTATTAGTCTTGAAAGCTTCTGCAATTCGTCCATTGGATGGGGTTCTAAGAACCCTTCGCTTGATCAACTTTTTCTCAACAAATAATCTAACGAACACTGATTTTCCAATAAAGTCGAACGCCGAAATGTCGTAAACCCTTGAGTGATGGTTGATAATCTTCACTGGCATTTTCTCGATATGAGATAACTTTCTCTCTATTAGAGGTTGAACAAAGACTGAGGAATCACGAGAAATTGCAGAGAAGAACGGCGGAATATTTGAATAAAAACTTTGATCCTATAATAAAACAGTTAATGTTTTTTATTGAGATTATTCATCTAGGTAACAAACTAAAACAAATATCACATAACAAGGGTTTTTTTTTTTTTTTTGGGTGGGTCATAGGTACGATGAAGTCACTTAAGAGCTTATAATATAATTATAATAATAACAAAAACATATACTGAAAAAGATTTTAGATATGTGGAGAATATAAAACTATTTAGGGATAATTATTGTTGCCCCTTGTACTTTGATTTTATTACTACTTTATCCCCTGTACTTTTTAAATTACTATTCCAACCTTTAACTTTGTCAACAATTACTAATGCCCCCTACCGTTAAGCTCCGTCAGTTTACTGATGATGTAGCACCTATATATTTTTTCAAAATCCCAAAAATAACCCTCCAAAAATAACCCTGCAATTATCTTTTTACTTTTTTGCTCTTTTTCGAGTTATAATACTATCTTTAATAGGAAAAAAATTATCTTTAATTTTACTTTTCTTTTTTAAAAAGAAACCACCATAAAGGAAAGATGTGATTTTTTTTTCTCTAAAAATAAATCACCAAATAAAGGAAAGATGTAATTAAATATAAACTAAAATATTAAGAAATATCAAATTTAATTCAAAGCTGAAAATTAAAAATCACCTAATATATGTTGACCATTATGTATGTTACCAAATTTTCTATCAATTAGATATTATATGCTAATTTGTTTGTAAAACTTCTATCATGGTGATTATGAAAAATTTAAGTGGAATGTGAAAGTTTCAACAATCATAAGTATGTGGTCCTACCAAATTTAAAACTAATTCTAAAAATATAAGATTTTAAGGATATAATTGACATGCAATATAGTTTCTATAAATGAGGGTAATGCCATATTTTTTTACTTCTTAATTTTGAGGGCAAAATAGACATTTCATATTTGATGTTAACAAGCACTTAACACCTTTAGAAGTGAGGGGGGGGGCAATAGTATTTTCACAAAGAAGGGGGTTTGATTAGTAATAAAACCAAAGAATAAGGGGGCAATAGTAATTATCCCAACTATTTATCATTAATGTTCTTTAATTATGACTTTTTTTTTTACCAACATTTAATAAATGATTAGTTTTTTTTGATAAGGAATAAATGATGAGTTATGATGTTATTAATATTAATTCATTTCATATTTTAAAATGAGTTAATGCAATTGTGGACATCATTTAGTCATGTCTATTAGGTTGGTGAATAAGGGCTTTTAAGGAAATAAAATGTAACTATGTCTCTTTAGTTCATACTTTTATATTAGTAGTATAATAGTATGAAATTGATTATGTTTTATATAATTAATCAACTATTCTCTCCCTCCTCAATTATATAGATAAGATAACTTACTTGGACATTGCAATGGAAGAGAACAATAAATACCTAATTACAATACAAGTTTACTCTACAATAATTGCAAAATTATAACTTTAGTTTATAATTTGTAATAAACTAATAAAAAGAATGTCAAAAACCACCTAATATGTACATAGAAATACTAGTAATAATGCACGTACATATGGACGTGTGATGTGTTCTCCTAAATCATTTCTCACGACTGAACTATAGGTGAGTAGTAGATTAATTATTTTTAAAGGAAGAAGAAGACATTGAGTTTGATCTGAATTAATACTGTCCAATGGAAGAACATAAATGATTTTACAAGACAAATAGAGAAGAAAACAGATATATACACAAGTATATATACATTTGACCTCTCAGCTTCTCAAACAAAACAGCAGTTTTTGCCTTTGCGGGTGTCTTCTCTTTCCTGTCGGTGACAATCTCTACCCCAAATAGGGGGGGTGAGGTGAGCCAAAGAAAATGAACCCTTGTGAGATAAACAGACATCTACAAAAGCCTATTAAATTAAGACATGATACCAAGAAATTGCAGCCGATGAAACTATATACATGCAATCCAAAAGAATGTGATGAAATTAGCCACAAAAAGTTGGATAGGACCAAAATGGCCTTAACATTTGGTTCAGGAACAGCCCAGATAGGGTTGATTGGACTACATGGAGTAGAGGTGGAAAGATAATATAAGCATTTAAATGTTCCCACATATATTAGGTTTAAGGGGGTCATAAGTTCAGCATGTGTTTATCTAAACCTGCTAAAGGTTAATCGAAAGAAACCTTAGATCAAGTAGTCTCATTGGACATTGGCGGGTTTGCATGCAAGGTGGATGGAAAATCACCCTTAAACCAAAATAAAACCCCAATGCTATCAACCATCTCAGATTCTGAACCCTTGACAATGATCACTCTTCTTTGCCACTTTAAAACCTATCCTCTTATCCTTTCATGAAACAAAACCCTAAAACCCAAAATTAATTCAAACCAAACTTTCTAGCTTTGAATTCCAAAAAACAAACAACCGAGAATGAGAATGACCTAAATTAACCCTCCCCTAGATAGCTTGCATGTCAAAGATGATAATGAGGACAAATTTTCACTACAAAATCAGTAATTGGATCCATCTTGATTATAGGGACTTAACCTTGTTATGAATAATCTTACCAAGATATGGGATGCTATCACTGGGTAAACAATAGTTCCGATCAACAAAAGAAGTGGAAGGTGGAATTGAGTACTTCCAAATGTTTAGAGCTGTCAAACCAAATGTACCAGAGCTGCCACCATGATATGCATTTCTGAGGGCAATCATACCAATATTACCACTATATAGTCGAGTCATTAGCATCGCTAATTCATTTGCCTCAGTTTCAGAATTGACAAAATATACAACCTGCATTTTGTTTGGGCTTAATTAGTAGTAGCATAAACGCTTCTTCTAATAGCATCACACATCCCTAGGTATAACTAAGCAGCCATTATGGTTGCAAGACTCCAAATAGGTTTAAGGTGAGACAGAAATATGAAGAATCTATATTGGTAAATAATGAACAGTCCACTCTTCTTTAATGCTAAATTTTCATTACATATACTTTCTTACGCAACACATACTAAAATGCTTACTGCCGCCCTCAACTCCAATTGTAAGTTCTTAACCATTGCTTCAAAAAGATATCAGTTAACTTTGATCAAAATTTATATCCATCTATTAATAAACTTTCTAACATGCAGTTACCATGCAGTGATCAGGCAAGTGGAGCTCATGACACCTAAACCCTATTGGGAGACATGGTAGTTGATTCCTTCATCCTCACCTCGAAAACAATAGAGACCGGTATCACAATGTAACAGCAAAAACGTCTATATAGAAAGAGAAGGCAAGTGCAGAATTATGATTATGGCAACTAACATTATCTGGGTATAATTAAACAATGTTTCAATCATCATTTATTCAAACTATGGTGACATCTGAACCGATCATCTGAACTATCTATACAAAACCTCAAGGACATAAACATAAGCTGAGACAAACTGAACTATGGAAACCAAAAAGGGTTAACGATTCAAAAACTCAAACTCAACCAGTCATAACTCTTGAAAACATATAACAAGAAGGGGGGTCATGAAAATGGCCACCATGAAGACTAATCTTGAAAGTCTTCAATTTGTTTTGGAAACCGGCATATTTAATTCAACATTAAAAATAGTAGTAGAAATTTTCAGGGTATCATAGCCAATTGTTCGACTCCCACACAATTAAGAAGAAGCTTAACTTCTCAAAACAGAGTACTCGAAGAAAGAAGCTTACTCTATCCAAATTGCAGAATAGAAAAGCAGAGGAGCTCAAAACTACAATCAGCCAATGCTTGGGAAACTGCTCCCACCATCGAAGCCCGGCTTCCGAAGAATCCTCTACAATGGTAGGAGCATTCAGAGAATCTAGAAACTTAGCAGTATCCAATGCCGAGTCCGCGACGTCGTATGTCTCTAATTTGACATCAGCCCAAACTCTACTGATATTCCTTCGGCAGAAGCTTTTGAACGAAAATGGACTTACCATTGAACATTAAAATTGGAGAACCGGTGAACAGTCCTTCTACTAACCCTATAAGTATCAGAGTTCTTGTTCTTCCGAGAATACGAAAAGTCTGGAGAAGGAGATAGCAAAGAGGCACTAGCATTCATGGTTAGGGGCTCGAAACGTTTTCATTATAGAGAAATCACTATAGGAAGATTTGAAAAGCAACTGAGCAGCAATAGTATCCAGAGTTCATGGAGTGAGAGAAAAGAGATAATATAAACCGGAAAGAAATGGGAAGAGAGATATTTACGGGCAGTGGCTCTCGTAAATCAGCGAAGAGAAGAGAAGAGAATTAACAATACATTTAGAACTGTAATAATCGTGCAACAGAGAACATACATTAAACCATGCACAGATTGTAGAAGAATTTTCTCTTTGCAAAAAACTTGCACTTAGATTCGATTAGGATTAGCAAAAATAACCTCTTTACTACCGCACTCCACCTATCAAAGATTTGCAGGTTGCATAAGAAATCCTTCTTGCATAGAGTTCTCTACCAAAAAAGGGAAACAAACTTTAGATGATTTGAGCATCTCCTCTTTGGCATTTGGTAAAAGCATGGTATAATGGACTGTTTTACAACCTGTTTTGTAACTTTACATTAAATAGTATTTGAATCATTATATTAGCATTAGGTAGTTGGCATAGACAACAAAAAAAATTAAGTATGAATTCAAAGATCAAATAATAATTTTACCACCTTAATATCTAGGTTCTTGATTTCTATAGAATGGGTGGGTTTGTTTTTTTTAATGGAAATTGACCAATCGCAACTTTGCTTTCCATGTAATTTTCGTTTTAGTTGTAGGATGCTCAATTGTTTTTTCTTGTTCTTTTTCTTATATACCATAAACCGTTAGTCATCTCGAATCTTAACCGTTAGCCCGAACCCAAACCCCACCAAACTGAAACTGGCCCTAAACCGTTATTTTGTTAATGGGCAGTGTTTGGGCTAAGTATTTTCAGCCCGAAACCGCACCGTTGACACCCCTTAAGAGAACTGATTTACCAAATGTATTTTGATCATTTTTACATAGAACAACAAAACGCCAAAAATAACTCCTTGAAATAGTACCAAAAGGCAATCTAAAAGTAAATATTTATGAGTGACTTAGTGGTTTGTACCCTATAATTGACAAAGCAGAATCTGTACACATGAGCTGACAAGTTCTTAAACAAAAGATTTCATGCAAAGCAAGAATCATGGGTCATTGTTTAGGGAGGACAAAGACATTTAAAAGGCTAATTAATAAAACAGAAGTAATTAAAATAGTGTTCATTATAATGATAAATTTTGTACTTAGTAAGGTAGTGGGGACAGATATTAAGAAGCACATTTAAATAACGGAACTCGTTCATGTATCTAATCACCATTAGTATCCATGCATGATTGATTCAAGAACCATAAGATTCTTTTTTTTTTCTTTCTTTCAAGCATTAAATTTAACATTGAAATCTTCTCATTGCCTACAACCTCATTGTAACATTGAAATTTAAGAAACTTTTCATCTTCCTAAGTGCTTTGGGCATAAAACTTTTCCTCTTCTTATGGGCTTTAGGTATTCTATCACCCATTACATTTTATTATCTGGGTCTAATTAATTTGAATCTCATTTTTCTGAGAATACAATGACACATCATATCAAACAATTAATGACTTATTGAAAAATGAAAAAAAAGAGAAATTGAGAATTAAAATTAATTCAATAATTTAAATTTACAATTTTAGACATCATTTATTACTAATTCAAATATCTAACTAAATGAATACAAAAGGACATTTGTGGAAAATGAAATGTAGCCGTGTCCCTTGAGTTAATGCTTTTATAATAGTAGTATGATATACAATATTGAATTGAAAAAATTTGAATATTCATTAATTCATTAAAAATAATCTAATTTAGTTTATAGTGTTGTAAAATTAAGAAAATAAATTTACCTCAATTTTTTTTTCAATAGTTGCATTTCAATTGCCTCCAGTATCTCAAACTTATTATTTCAAAAAAGATAACTAGAGAAACATTACCATAAAAATTGACAATAACTACAATATTCCTGGTTATCAATGTATGCGGATTTTGTATGAATATTTATTGTTCTCAATAATGCATGATGTATTTCAAGCAAAAAAATATCATGCTATGTTAATGAACAAATTAAGGAGTTTTAATTCACTAAGAAAAAAAAATGAAATAAACACTCTTAAAACACCTCATGTGATTCACATTTTTAATCCTCTATGTCCAGTTTATTTCATTTTCATTCAAGGTTAATAGAATGTTCTATTGTGAGTACTAACATGAACCTATCATTTGGATGAGAGAAAAAAGACTACTGAAATAAACACAACTGAAATTACAATATTGTATGTTAATCTTCTTGACAAGCACCTATTATAGTTTTCCCAAAAATAAAAAAAAATTAAAAAAAATTAGAAAGACAAGCTCTTGTTATATTTTAGTGACCAATTTCAGCGCAAAAAAACTAACTAAATTAGAATATTGTTGGCATTTTGCCTCATTTGACATTCTTATGATTATGATTTTAACAATACAAAATTGAATACCTAAATTAAAATCATATCGTATTGGTTTAGATCCAAATTTACAAAACTGTTATCGTATAGTTGATACGGGAGGATTTCTACTCGACTAGTTTAGACCCAGGCTAGGACTGAACCAGACACTCGGTCGGGACAGTTACCGACTGACTAAGGCAGGGCGTCTCTTATGCTGGCTTATATGGCAACAACACTTAAGATGGAAAGTCAACTCAAAGCATGATTGAGCGGGACCAACGACAAGGAGACGTAATCTCAGGAGAAACAACAACCCTCGTTGAGTAATCTTACCAAATCTAGAAAAGGTAACACATACACTATAAAAGCAAAGACTCACCCGTTCGGTAAGCATCCAATACATTTTGAACATTATCTTGTGTAGCTCTTTCACAGGATCTTAATCTGATCACCGTCTGACTTAGCCATCCGAGGCGGCTGCCCGGCATACGAGCCGGCCCGCTTTTAACCTTTCTTGCATAACTCATTATCTCAATCGCGAGAAGGGGTTTAGTCGGAACCATAATTATAATTGTGACGCATAATAGTCATGGTACAATTGCGACATAGAAGTGGTATATATAAATGATATAAATGGTAGGACATATCTGTGATATAAAATGGCATATAAAGTTGTCAAAGCAAGGGAGGGTTTCTACAACAAGGCGCCCACAAGGAGACGACTAAACGGTCAAGGCACTCCACTATTAATTTTTAGGTGGTTAAAACAATATAATGTTAATTTTTTGAAATGTAAATTAAAAGTTACATGATTCATTCCTAGCCTTTTAAGTATGAAACTGTTGTGGATAAAATTTGTACCGACTTTGGTTTAGTCTTTGACCCCGGTTGAGGACAATTCGACTCCACGGTCAGATCGGACATCTGGTCTAATCATTATAGCGTGATGAGGAAGGAACCTTGCAGTTCCAACGATAAGCATGACCTCGAGAAATTCGGGATACATGATAGAGTCATAAATGGTTACTGCTACTCCAAGGAGTGGGAAATCGTGTTGAACATGAAAACTACTTCCACCCTTGAGAAAAGGGAAAAAACCCTACAATCGGACGACCACCAAGAAGGATTATGAATGAATCCAACGTTCAAGAATAAAAGGTAAACCCTATATAAACTAAAGGGTCACACACAACAAAGGTAACTGAATGGTTCTTCTTCCATTCTATCTCTCAATTAAGCTCCGCAACTCGCAAGAGCTCTTTGGTGTTCCAACTACTGACTTGACTTTCGGAGGTGGCCTCCCGACCCCAGGGTCGGGCCACGTCTAACTTTGTTCTGCAAGTCATTCTCTAGGATCTCAAGGCTGAGCAGATTTTTGGATGCATCATTTGGCGCCGTCTGTGGGAATCTTGATCGAAAGGCCATTGTGTAAATCAGATCAGGAATGCTAAATCAACCCTCTGAACAATGATTAAAAATAAGGTGGACTGGCGAATTCCCTTGTGAGGTAATACTGCCTTCAAATTCTCTTTTTGAACAATCCAACCATAAGGTATGTCGTATGTTCCTCTTCTCTTTAAAATAATAATTTTTCATGAAGATTGAGGAATTATTTATCGTTACGTTATTCCCGAATCAAGATTGCGAAACCAAGAAATTTAGCGGAACTCACTCAGTTTTCTAGTCCGATCACTTCATTGAGTGCATCACATCAATTTTTTAATATTATATTACCGAGGATGGAAGTTCAAAATTATGTGCCACACTGCCACGAATTGTTTAAATTACCTTTTAGAATTAAGGAAAGGAAAATACAGTTTGTATGATTACTTTGCATGCCCAAGTGTGATTATCATAGTAAATTATTTATTGTCTACAATGAATTAACCCTTGTTGGTGATTGAGATCCGTGATAACTAATTTTTATTTGTCATTATGTCAAAGAGTCACACACTCACAATAACGAGTTTGATTGAGATTCAGAATAAATATTCTTTATTTTTGCTTTTTGATCAAGCATTCACAATAAAGTGGTCTGCACATATCCAGATTTTTATCTCCTCTGCAAGCGGGTTGAGGGAGGTCGAGCTCGAAGACTTCTCTTGAAAAAAAAAAAAAAAAAAAAAAAAAAGAAGAAAAAGAGGAGGAAGAGAAGAATTATCTTTCGAACATTCCTCATGGGAAGCGTTCCAGAGGTTGTAGAAAAGCTCTCTTAGTTTCTGGTTCACGATCTTGGTTCTCTGTCTACTATGTGGAGTAGGCTCTCCTGTCATAGTGCAAATTACTGAACTTAACTACAAGCTTACATAGGATGCAAACCTGCAACTGCAAGTGCTTCACGAGTAGAATAGAAAGATTGGTATACCGTATACCATTGATCAGTGATGACCAAGATTTCCACTAAAGTCAAATTTTACTGTACAATCTGCACGAATTTTCGTACCATTATTGGAAGAAAACAATCAATGAACACGTAGGTCACGAGAGTCTGGATTCAGGATCTGGAGTTAATAGTACTTATGCGGAACTTGTTCGTTTCCATCCAATAGGGTACGTGTAAGATCTAATTTAACTAATTCTGACACCTAGGTCTAAGTCCAATGTAACTGTAAAAGGTGGAACGTTCAGAGTTCCCAAGCTCCAAAAAAGGATGATTGGTTGATCGGCATCTCTGTGTTTCTCCGAAGCCGGGGAACGAAAAACAAGAATCTCTTTAATAAGAACAGCCGAACAGAGGAGATAGCTGGATTTCGAAAAGCATGCTCGGACCATTTTTACACCATTATCATTAGCTGGGTGAAGCTTCGAATGCAAGAGACTAATGCGTCAACTGCTTCGTTATCAAAACGGAACCTCTTCTTCTTCATCGGAACCGTTTCCATCGTCATCCATTCTTCTCCTTCAGTTTGCGACATGGTGGGAACCAAATATCAAAGCTATTCTTCCCGTTTCACATGTTGATCTGTCTGGAATGGCGTTATTCTCAGAATTTCACAGGTTAAGGATCATGTCTTGGCAATTGTATTATCCGCTCAGTATCTCACTGGTTGGGTTGGAATTGGATTTTCAAAGACTGGACTCATGGTTAATTCTATTGCTATGGTCGGTTGGATAGATAGAGAAGGTCAAGCAACAATCAAGCAGTACTATCTACGGGGCTCTACATCATCACAAGTCATACCAGATGAAGACAAATAGATGATTGGCTTTTGCATGTTTTCTTGCTTATTTACCTTTTAGTGGAGTATGACTAGACTAATCAATTAGCCAATGTTTGAAAATCTCTGAGAACATGTGTCCTTCAATTTGATTGCAGCACAAGTCTCTTCTTCTCTGGAACTTTCAGAAGTAGAAAATCAATCACATTTTATCCGAACTTCTGCTTCGTAGATGGCAATCAAGCTAAGGTCATTACCATCACCACGGCCGTCTTTGTTGCCCAGTAAATAGAGGCAGAGCAGTAGAACAGAGGTAGCTTCAAATACCAATGGGTGATGGGATTGCAGACGTAGCATTGCTTGACATGGCAATGCCAACTTGAAAATGTTCTCGATCTGGGTCACAGTGTTTCAGAGTTTATTTCTGCAACAAGTATGTAAGCAACATGGAAGGTTAAGAGATAAAGTAAACTTTTGACACTTAAATTCTAAGCAATTATTATTATTTTTTTTGGTAAACTTTTGACACTTAAATTCTAAGCAATTATTTTGTTCATTACGCAATTTATTTACTGTGTCCAATAAATCAATAAAAAAAATGCTGCTGCTGCCCATCTTCTCAATTAACATCATTATGCTGCTGCTGCCCAAGGTCAAAATCTGAAATCCAAGATCTGAGAAGAATCATTATGATTTTGATAACAGAATAAAATCTTTTAGGGGTATGGGTAGTATCATACTCCTCCTCCTGTCTTCCAGTTAGTCATATTCAGTCTCAGTGGAGCAATGTGTCCAACCTCAAAGGTGAGCAAACAAGATAGTAATGCATGATGCTTTGTGTCTATTATTCTCAAGCTACTACATGTGATTTGTCATATTCTTTCCCTTGGTTGGGTAGAGTTCCAGAGCATTAATACTTTTCTTCTTGGCATTTGATTTGCTGTTAGCATTATTTTGCAACTGAATATTTGATTTTGATTCCAAACTTGATAAAAATCTCAGCTTCAGAATATATTCTGATATTATTCAGTTTCATGAATCATTTTTAGTTTATATTTAAAAAAAAAAAATCCTTGGGAAGGGGATGGTATGTCTTTTCGACAATGAGTCAATCAACCACATTCATATGTTTCCACCACTCTAGCAATGGTGGTGATGCATCTTTCGTGACGAATCTATACAACTTAAAAGGTTCGGGTGATCACTGACAAAGTGGTAAACAAACCTAAAGGTTATGCTTTCATCAAACTCATGCGCACACGGAAAAAAAGTAACCCTTGAGATCGTGATAGGAAGAGTACAAGGAGAAAGAATACAACGGAGATTGTGATCGTGATCATGATGGTCTTCGGGAGCGGAAAAAGGACTACGATCATGGGTTGCATGATCGTGCTGAACGTAAATGTTTTTATGACCGAGAACATGAACGTGACTATGATCGATAATTTATTAAGATCAAAATTAAAGCCACCTGAAAAGGGTAAAGATCGAAAGTGTTGATCAGTGATCGGGGTAGAAAACAATGCTCGGGATTTAGTCCTCAGAAGCACTTCGGCGTCAGATCCGCGTCACCAACAGAAGTTGGATCCTTCATGAGAAGAGCCCTATATGATAATCAAACTAGCTGGTTCGAGAGTGTATAAGCTAAAGAACTTAGCTACCGATTGTGAACTGGACCGATCGTGGAATGCAAGACATCTCAAAAAGTTTTAATGAAGATCAAGTTCCAGAAACCAAACCACTTTTGAATGAGGGGCCATATGAAGGGTATAGCAGTACAGTACAATCAATTCAAAAGGCTTCGGTTCTGACCGACTAAGACCTTCCTACAAGGCTTCGGTTCTGACCGACTAAGACCTTCCAAAGACAAGGCTTCGAGTTCGACCGACTAAGACCTTCCAGCCAAGGCTTCAGGTTCGACCGACTAAGACCTTCCAGCCAAGGCTTCGGGTTTGATAGACTAAGACCTTCTTACTAGGCTTCAGTTCCGACCGACTAAGACCTTCTTACAAGGCTTCAGTTCCGACCGACTAAGACCTTCCAAAGAAAAGGCTTCGGGTTCGACCGACTAAGACCTTCTACCAATGGGCTTCGGTTCCGACCGATTAAGACCTTCTAGCAGAGGCTTCGGTTACGACTGAATGAGACCTCCCATAAAAGCTTTGAGCTTCTTGAAGGAGACCTAAGAAAGAGGGCCTCAGATATTTAGAGTAAGACCCTACAATGCACCTGTCGAGAATTTACTACGATCGAGTTATCATCAAAGAAGATTGTCGGGCTTCAGATTTCCCAAATAAGACCTCTTGATGCTTAGTAGCACACCACTGAAGCAGAGGTGCAATAGCAATAAATATGTTTTTTTCAAGAATGGAAGGACATTTCGTTTGATCAAGCAAACCAAGCATTCGATCTGGGGGCTTCTCTCGAACACTCAGCTTGAGGGTCTTATATTGTGGATAAAATTTGTACCAAATAGGTTTCACCTTCGGTTCAGTCTTTGACCCTGGTCGAGGACGGTTCGACACTACGGTCGAGTTCGGACATCCGGTCTAATCATTATAGTGTGATGAGGAAGGAACCCTGTAGTTTTAAAGATAAGCATGACCTCGAGAAATTCGGGATACATGATAGAGTCATAAACGGGTACTGCTACTCCAAGGAGTTGGAAATTGTGTTGAACATGAAAACTACTTCCACCCTCGAGAAAAGGGGAAAAACCCTACAATCAGACTGCCACCAAGAAGGATTATGAATGAATCCAACGATAAAAAATAAAAGGTAAACCCTATATAAACTAAAGGATCACACGCAACAAAGGTAATTGAATAGTCTTCTTCCATTCTATCTCTCAATTAAGCTCTGCAACTCGCCAGAGCTCTATGGTCTTCCAACTATTGACTTAGCCTTCAGACGTGGCCTCCCAACCCCAGGGTCGGGCCATGTCTAACTTTGTTTTGCAGATGATTCCCCAAGATCTCAAGGCTGAGCAGATTTTTGGACGCATTAGAAACATTTTGCAAACTAATAAAAAGTTCATTAACAAAATCATTACATAACATTGAAGTAAGTTGTAACATCAGTTGAAGAAATAATCACACACCATGGAATTACAAACTTGAAAAGAACAAAAAAAGAAGAAAAAAAAAAAAAACCGTCGCCTAAGAAGAAGAGGTTGTTGGAGATGGCCACTTCAAATCCTGCTAGTGTAGCAACCTTTAGGTAAGTCACCAAGCTTAAAAACAAGGCATTGTCGGAGAGAAAAGAGGATAAGACGACTTACCTTCAATTGGGAAGAAAACCACCGGAGAGTGGCCGGAGATGCCAAAGATGGCCGCTCCAACTCCTATGAGCTTAGCAACCTATTGGTAAGTCACAAAGTCTAAAAAAAAGTATCAACAGAGAGGAAGAAGACTCAGAGATTATAGCTAGTTGAAGCCAATGTGAGGGTTTCCTTTGTGAGGAGTAGTTCATGCCATCGTGAAGAAGATTTTAGGTTATGTTGATACTTGATCCCTGTAGCACTGGGGAAATTTTCAATTCACTTCAACCAATAGATTTATCTACATTAGAATCAAGTAGGATGATAAATATCAGCTTTAGTATATTATATAATTAAAAAAAGAAAAAAAAAAAAAAAAAGGTGGACGCAAGGCATCCAATGCGCTAGCTTTATTGAGATCTCATAAAATGAGGATCACCCAACACTCTCGAGCACTATCCGAAAGCCTAAGCGTTACCTAGACGCCTTGACAACTATGATATAAAGGATATAGAAACAGTATAAAAATGGTACAAAATCGTAATACACGTTTTTTCCATCAAAGCACTATGGTAAGAAGGGTTCGCAATAAGATCCGGTGTCTGCAGCATGATGGCTTGACCTACTCTGAGCATGAGGATATGGCTGGGGTTTTTATACAATCCTTCAAGAAGTTATTCACTTCGTCTCATCCTAAGGTTCCGAATTCTTATTTTCAGCCTATATTAAATCGAGTTACAGACACTACAAGAAAAAGTAGAATTAGTGACGTTTAAACCGCCACTAATTAGGAAAAACACGGGCGTAAGAGGGGTTGAGTGGAAACCCAGGGTTTTGGTGGCGGTTTTAGAAAACGGTCGGCAAGTATTAAAATATTAGTGGCGTGATTGAATATTAATATATTTAGCATCGTTTATATATTACCGCCACTGAAGTTAAATATAGCAGCGGTTTTATAGGAACCACTGCAAATAATCCTAGATTTTTCCTCCCCTTTTACCGCCGGCTTTTCCCTCAATCCTCCCGCCCAATCCTGCGTCAATTTTTGACCATTTTCCGTTCGATTTTCATTTTCAGCTTCTCAACTCAGTTTGTTTTTTGTTTCAGACGACAGCTTCAGAACTCAGAGTATCGATCTTTCAAGGTGAGAAATCCACTCGAAATTTTGGATCAGCTTCGACACTCGCAAGTTTACGGTGACCATACTTACCGAGGTTCTTTCCTGGACAAACCGGCGAATCGCAAGCTTACGGTGAAACACGGCTTTTCTCTCTTTTCTATGCTCTCTGCGATTTAGGGTAGGTTGGAATCGCTTTCACCACTTGTTTCATCTATTCCCAAGATTTGGATTCCCAGTCCTTAAGCTATTTTCAGTTTTGATTTCACTGATGGCTTCGAAATGTTGTTTTTGGTAGTGTTTTTTTTGCCATCCTTGTTATCGTTTTTGATAGGTAGAAAGTTTCAAGGATGCGATGAGATTAGGTTAAGTCATTAGTTATCGTCCTTCACCACTGGTTTTTTCTTGGAAATTTATCATGCCATGTCATCCATTCTTCTGGTTCACACCGAGCCTTGTTTCCGTCAATCGATATCTAGCTACTAGTGTTTCGATCTGTACGGTGGTGGTACCGTTCATACAAGAAGACCATTGTCGTTTTGCTTGTTCTTCCTCTTCTAGTTACATGATAGACCCCTTTTTTCTTTTTTCGATCTGGTACAGTGGTGGAAAGGATTTGTTTATATTTGGTACTTCATGAAGGATTTGTTTATATGGTCTAACTCATAATAATAGGTTTGGGTATTGTCACATCCGTGTTTTTCCCCCTGCTGATTTTTCCCCCTTAAATGTTTCTTCCAGTTCTTTGTTTCGTTGTGTAATTATTACTTCGCCTGTTGCAGGTATGAGGTCTTGTATTAGTCATACTTGAAGAGGTGGTCTTGTTGATCATGAAGGTTCAGTAAATTAGTCTCTTCTGAAAAGTTACAAAACTCTTGCCATTGGTCTTATGCCTTGATTTAGTTACCTGAAGTAACAACTACTTCATCAAGTGTGAGGTTGAAGGCAGGGATCATTCCCGGGTTCTTGCATCGCCAGCCTCTCCCATCATTTCGCTTGCAACGAAGCTCATCCTCAGGTACAGTGCGCAACTTAGCCTCCTCATACCAATTATGTTTTCGTTGCCTTCAATATACCAATTCTATACTTCAATCCTCAGATCACCCACACCCACCATACAGTTAGTTTCTCCCATTCACGTTTCTGTTTTCAGCTATCTGTGTCTACAAAATATCTGGATTCCTAGTTAGTTTACAAGTGACCAAGGATTTTGTAATTTTTTTTTCTCTTCCCATTTTTAAAGTGATACCTGGATGGAGATTTGGGTGGTGAAACATTGGTACAGTACAGATTGATGTACCCAGGTCTCAATTCACGTTATCATTAGGTGATAAACTCATATAAATTATCAATTAATCAATAAGAAGAAATGCAACCTATAAACCCTAACCTAGTCAAGCCAACCGATCGTGTGATTTAACAAGAAATTGGAAGCAAGAAGAAGAAGAGACACAAATGTTTGATGATGGAGTTCGGCATAGCCTACTCTCCGGGATTCAGGTATGAATCCAATCCACTATATGATTTGGGAGATTACAGACCTAGAAGAAGAAAGCAAGGAATATGAAACACCTGGTATATGCAACCTCTGATCTTCAAAAGACCATCGAGTGTTCACCTCACTCCAGCGATCAAAAGCCCTCTATTGTATTCACCAAGAACCAACTAGAACCAGAGATACAGGTGACCGAAGACGAACGCCATGGAAGACCTCAAGCAGCTTCAAGAACCCGTAGCAGAGGAATAACCCAAAATGAGAAAAAATGAATTGCATACATCGTGCGAGCCAACCCCAGCCCCTAATATAATTAGGTATGAACCATAAGAACCAAACCGGTTCGGTTCATAACTAAAACATGTACAAATTACCAGATTAACCCCAACATTCTCCCCCTTAATCTGTATTCCCCCAAAAACTAACTATAGTGAGTTGGATGCGACCGCCATCATCCACGTATACCTGCACACACAAGACAAAAGGAAAAAAACACAGTACAAAGCAAATAAAAATATGCAAAATACCTAGACACACTAACCATGCAACACTAATGACTCCATGCAGATATACCATGCAACAGACTGCACCAGGTAGAGAAAACCCTAAACATAACTCATAACTCATAACTCACTCATACAACTATGAAGAGCACACATGCACACACCAGGCATATATCTCATAACTGAGACAAACATAATAAGAGTTATAAAAATTTGGGCAGCATCTCCCCTAAAACTGCAACATATGCAAAAAAAACCTGATAAACAAACACAAACATACCTGGACATCACCACACCATAGATAAATGAAAACAAGTATACAATCTCCACAAAAGATAATAACCCACCACATAGACTTACTCATGCTAACCAAAGCATAATAAATATATGAATTAAAACAAGTAAGACTTTAAACAAGAGACAAGTATAACTTCAAGAAATCCATGGTGATATCCAAAACCAACCTAGATTAACAGAACCTTACAACATCAACAGATGAACAACATGGATCCTGACATAATTGACAATGTCAATACAGCCCATAAATCTACAAATGCTTACAATATAAGCCAAGTCAAGTCTAAAACATATCATATGATACATAAAAGAACTTAACCAACTAGAGAAAAGAGATTTAAACAATTCAAATATAAAAAAAAAAACATAACAAGTAAGCATAAATCTCTCCCCCTCAATCAGTAGATTCCAAAACTTAGGAATATTCCTAACAAATCCATATATTTTCATTTCAAATTCTGATTTTAAAACCTTCCCAAGGAATACAAACATGCAATCAATATGTTAAACAACATAGATGCAGATATAAGACATAGAAAATGAAATGAGAAACTAGAGGTAACTGTCAACCTAAAAATGCAAATACAATGCAAAAAATTCAACCATCAAGTCTTATATATCAATGCCAAGGGTATTCAAATGAAATCACAACAGAATTCATTAACAAGTCATATTTTCAAACTTAGTTGTTAAAATGCCTAAAGAAGTTGCAAATCTTTCTTTCTTCCACACTAAAGTAAAGAAATACAACAAGTATCCAATTACCCATTAAAATAATGAAGAGAGTAACTCAGGATAGCAAACATTCTAATAGCCTTACATTTAACCAACAAGATGAAAATATTTTAAACAAACCCAAATAGGCAATAACACTTCCTCAATCCATCACTAGCTTACTACCACTACTCAAACCAAGACCTCTTCACCCACTCACTACACATGACGGGTACAAGTCACAACTAGACACATCTAGGTCACCTAGAGTAGAAACCGAACCAGAGATAAAAGAAGTAAACTCAATAAGACTTGACAACTCTGACCAACCAGACCAGACTCAATGACCACATAAAAAATCTAACTGCAAACAAGACATAATCTAACCAATAAAACTGGTGCAAGTCATCTTACCAGACAACTCAATAAATCTGACAATAACTACTCCCAAATCAAAATCATACAAGCTGACAAACCATATCCCCTGAATCTCATGTGAACCCCAACCTGTGAGGACACACCCTCTTGACAACACCTATGTCAAGACCAGCACCAATGCTGAACTGGAGAACAAACATCTCCCCCTGGAGACCAACCTCTCCAAACACTTGACAACACTGTGTCAAAAAACTAGCACTCATGCTACACATGGAGACTATACCTCTCCAAACACCAGGGATACTTCTAATGCTATACCAAGTGAAATAGGAATCCTCATGTGTAACCAACTGTAATAAACAGTCTCAACACCACCTATTACCACTTTAGCATTACAAAAAACAGTCAGACAAGTATACCAATGCCAATAAAAGCATCCATGAGAGTACAAAACAACAACAAATACATAACATGCCATCACTATCATAATTGGTCAAGATTTCTCACACAACAAGGTATATCTTAACCAATAGAAAAACAGGCATAAAACATGTTGTCTCAGATTTATGAAAAAATAAACAACTTCCTTACACAAGCATATCACCTTAAAAATAAATAGACCACCTCCTTTTAATAAAGGAACAAAATAGGATAAACCAAAGTGTGCACCCAATGGAAACCCAAACAACCAGGTCTTAAAACAAGGTTTATGCTAACACAGAAAGCACCTAGGTCATCAAAGGACCTCAAACATGTTTATTTCACCAGAATTAGGCACATTATTATTAGTTGTCTCATTTTCTTGCAGTTTTCTCTTATATGCAAAACAGTCTTTCTTAAAGTGTCCTACTTTCTTACAAAAGAAGCATCTCTTGAGGTTTGCATCAGACTTGTTGTTCCCATTATTATTCTTATTGTTATTCTCATGACTTTCAAATACTTTTCCCTTCCCTTTGGGTCTCCTTTGTTTGTAAGAGCCTTTACCCTTAACAAACAGATTCTCCCCATTGCCCTTAGTCATACCAGAAGCCAATAGTTCAGACTCCCTATTCTTTAAGGCATCAATCAATTGTTCTAGGGAAATGTTTTGACATGCATATTTGATTGAGTTCTTAACAACAAGGTAATCATTATGTAATGAATTCAATAGGATAATAGACAAGTCCTGATTTTCCAATTTAGTCTTCTCCCCTGTATTAGCTAAGTCTTGAATCAGCTTCTTAAATATATCTAGGTTCTTGTCAAGGCTGATTATAGGGTCCATCTTAAACCCATACAACCTCTCCTTCAAATAAATTTTGTTACCTAGATTCTTTTTTTGATAGATCTGCTCAAGCTTATTCCAAACTTTAATAGGAGTGTTGTCATCATCATCAAGACACCTGATAACCCCATCTGTGATGTTCCAGAGCATGCAACCAATTGCATTCTCCATCACTTCAGTCCTCAAGACTGGATCAATACTTTCAAAGAAAGCATCTGGGTCATCTATTGATCTTAGGAGCTTTTGCTGAGGCTTTAAAGCTCGAACCTTCCTCTTCCAAATCCCAAAGTCCCCTGTGCCATCAAACTTCTCAATATCTACCCTGGAACCCCCCATAGGAGTATCCAAACTTAGGTAGCTAGGGTTCCCCCCTAGACCTACAGCTCTACTAGAGCCTGTGGTAACTACACTAACCACACTGGGAGGAGTGCCCTCCCCTGGTAGACAGAAACCCTTGCTCAACTCCACTTTGGAGCAGGTAAATCACACAACTGATATAAACAATTCTGAGAAAGGAAGATTAAACTAATCAAGCATCAATTAATCACACTTTGTTTGCTAATATCATTCAAAACAAAAAAACATCAGCATTTATTTAATTAGATGTTAACACAACAGGCCAATACAAACCAAGTAAAGTGCCAATATTAACAAACTAATCTAATAATGCAATTTTATAAAAATAATATTCAGCAAAATTATAAAAATCAGTGATTAATCAAGAATTAATCATCTCAGAATATCTTCTCATACATAGGCTTATTCCATTACACTAATTAAAATTCTTCTCAAGCATAGGACCGAATATGATCAGGGGACAACAGAAGCAGGTATATGCAAAATCAGAAAATTAACACATGTAAAAAAAAAACCTAAGAACTGTATGAGAATAAACAATCAAATTAGATGTAAATAACATACATAACCTAATTTGATAACAACTAACTCAGGCTAACATGGCTACAGGCAGAAACTATACACACAAAAACAGATTATGTATATCATCAATTTTAATCAGATCATACAAAGAGCCAAAAGCATATATGAACATGTAATCAGGGTTATAGCATAGACCTGAAGCCTTATGGACATATATTCAGATTATGGCAAAGCATATATGAATATAAACATATCAGACTATGAGAACCAAATAAAAACATATATCAGAGGGCAGAGACCATACAAATCAAATGTATGTTTTCAAATTAACTCTCATACATAAAGTAATACAGACTACAGAGTCAACACAAGTCACACTGAAAGAACCGAATACATACAGTTAACTTAAGAAGCAGTAGAAGCATGTTTATATGACCAGAATTAAAATTTGTAATCAACCTATTGCAATATGAGATCATACAATCGAATTAGATATAGGAACTAAACAAAAGCCCTAATCCATCTAATTATCAATCACAAGAAAAATAAACCGAAACACCGGCTGTCTCAGGCTAGTAGGGTAACCTCAGCTCTGATGCCAATTTGATGTACCCAGGTCTCAATTCACGTTATCATTAGGTGATAAACTCATATAAATTATCAATTAATCAATAAGAAGAAATGCAACCTATAAACCCTAACCTAGTCAAGCCAACCGATCGTGTGATTTAACAAGAAATTGGAAGCAAGAAGAAGAAGAGACACAAATGTTTGATGACGGAGTTCGGCATAGCCTACTCTCCAGGATTCAGGTATGAATCCAATCCACTATATGATTTGGGAGATTACAGACCTAGAAGAAGAAAGCAAGGAATATGAAACACCTGGTATATGCAACCTCTGATCTTCAAAAGACCATCGAGTGTTCACCTCACTCCAGCGATCAAAAGCCCTCTATTGTATTCACCAAGAACCAACTAGAACCAGAGATACAGGTGACCGAAGACGAACGCCATGGAAGACCTCAAGCAGCTTCAAGAACCCGTAGCAGAGGAATAACCCAAAATGAGAAAAAATGAATTGCATACATCGTGCGAGCCAACCCCAGCCCCTAATATAATTAGGTATGAACCATAAGAACAAACCGGTTCGGTTCATAACTAAAACAGGTACAAATTACCAGATTAACCCCAACACAGATGAATGTATCGTCTTCTTTGGCAATAGCAATAGTGTGTGTGCTCTAATTTAGTTTTTGTAACTTGTCTTCAGTTTCTTTCTATTTGTATTCTTTCTATTTAGTTGTCTTTCTATGAAACCATATTATTAAGGGATGCCATCATGTAGATGGAAACTTCATGGTAAATTTCATTTTTCCTATAAAGAAAAAGGAAAAGAATGGAGGTTTCTAAAAAGAGATTAACCTTGCTCCTAGCTGTAAGGACTGCTGTCATGGTTTGGGTTTTCTTTTTCGATGACCCTTCTACTTCTCTTTATTTTCTTTGGTTCAGAGGCTTCCGCTGTTTGTTTTTCTTCTTAGTACCTGGGCTAATCTCTATTACCTTATCAGGAACTGGTTTTGCAATGACTTTTGTGGAGCTGCCTTTGTTGCTCTAGCCTTTTGAGCCCGGGGCTCATCAACAATTTACACCCATCAACAATCCTGCAGCTAGCTTCTGCAAATCAATGAATTAAATTTACGACTATTGACTTGGAAGATTTGTACTCTGATTAACCACTCGAAACAGTTAACATTTTCAATTTACTCTGATCAGCCTGCACATTAGGCTGTATATATCAAGGTTGGCATCTGGTTTAATGTTGCCTCCCTTCCTCTTCCTACCAACTCTGCCAACATCTCTGCAGGTTTCAATGTTGAGAATTAGTTGATTAAATTCAGTTTCACTCATCGGTCTAAGCCTCTTCGATTAAAGCTGGTCATCTCAAAGAAGGTAGGTGTTACAACTCCATATTGTGAGCCTACCATTAGCATCTTGCAAAAAAGGCCAATGTTTCTCAGTCATTTCTGCTATATGAAGATCTAGTTGATTTATAGAAGCTGTTGTCCTTTGTAGGACAAATTCAATAAATTGTTCTCAATTGAAATGCAAAAAGGTAAACAAGTGTAACTGCTGATGTCTCAGGTATCAGTTCCAAATTTCTCGGGGGATTTATTTTATTCTCAGAGGTACTGTGAGCAAAATTACCTTTGGCTGTAATTTGATTCTCTTGCTCTTTGTAGTTTCTGTTTGTAGAGTGATGCTTAGTATGAATGGTGTTTGATTTTGTTTTCATTTTATCTAACTTTAAGTCTAATATTATTTTAGAAATACCTATTAGAAGTTATCTGTTTCACCACATCACTATTTTTGCCATGATTGCCCCATTTTGTGCATATGCATTTATAAACCATAGAATTGCTTGCAGTGGTAATTTTTGTTGCGTAGCAACAAGATGTCAAATAATTGCCTTTTGACTAAGATATTTTTGATTCATTGAACCTTTCCAATAAATGAATCTTCTCTGAGTATTTTGACAGTGTTGTGAAGGGGTTTTGAATATCAAGTCAAAAACCAAAGGTTGATAGCTTCTTAGCATATTTAAAAATTTCTCTTTACTTCTTACATATTTGAGCTACATATTGCATGTTGTACGTTTGGGTGGTTCAATTTCTATAATCGTATTCTGATGTGAGATGAGATAAATAAAAACTGATTATTAGATCAACCAAGACTGCTTCCATCCATCCACGACACTAGTCATCTGACATTCTAAAGATATATACAAAGAAAACTGAAATTTGAATTTGTTGTATTTGATCTAAGTCGGATTTTTCTTTGGGTCCTCAACAGTCAACACAGTACTTAGTCCATAAAGCTAAACATGGAATAGAACAAAAACAAAATGAATTGGACAAATTTCACCAGCTTCATGAAAATTAAGGGTAATGTACAGGTCAGGAATGGCTAGAACCTAATAGAAGGGTGAAAATGATAAGAATAGGACTGATTAACAAGATGGGCAAAAGATACAAGCTTCAAAACAGTACCTACTGGGAATGACAGCAGTAACTTTCTTTCTATTGCTTCTGCCCATACAATGGAGACCACAGAGTAGCCTTTGTTCAACTCCTACCATCCACATCAAATCCAGCACCAGTCCTGCCAGGTCCAGGAGATCCTCTTCCCATAGGGACAGCTCCTAGTCCCCTTCCTCTTCCCTTAGCCTTTTTTTTTTGTGCAAAATATCATATTCAAAATTTTCTTTGTTGATACAACTCACTCACCATCTTATTCTAGTTGCTTGCTATTTTAATTTCTTTTATAGTTCTCTATTATATTGTAATTGAATGTCTAATGATAATATAATGTTATACATCTACAGGTTTTTCTTTGTTAGTATTTCACTTTGTGATTTTTAATGGATCCAGCGGATTCTACTCCTTCAAGCACTTCAACTTCAACTCTGAGTGAGGATGATTTTGATATGCTTATAATTTTTAATTTATTTGAATTATGTGCCTTTGATTTGTTTCTCATATATTGGAATTCAATTGTAGGGAAACGTCACAAGAGGGGTCCAAATATGTCTTGGAAGACGCGAAGGATGGCTTCGGAGGAAATAAGGCAATCATAGTTAATGTATATGGACAAGGGGAAGATGGCTATATAGCAGAGTTCATTACTTACCTAGGGACACTGGTAAAAAGTGGTTTGAACCTCCCCTATAACTATGACGATTGGAGGAAAGTACCCATTCACTACAAGGAAGCATTATGGAATAAAATATAGTTAAAATAATTAACAATCTTACCTACATTAGTATTTACAATTAAGATGTTTCTTTTTTGATAAATAATTATTTTTTCTTGCAGAAGAAATATCAAGTGGATGCTTTGGGTAAAAAATGGGTATTTGTCAAAATGGGGTTGCAATGGAAGGCCTTTAAAAGGGAACTAAGAAAAGAGTTTTATGATGATGTTGGTAGTATTGATGATGCAGTCAATAATTGTCCAGCGGTGGTTCCATTAGATCAATGGAAAAAACTTATAGACATATGGAATAGTGAAAAGAATACGGTAAGAAGTCATTTATTTGTGAACATACATTTTATAAGTAAGAGTCAATATTATACAATGTTAATTTTTTAATTGTTTTGTTATTATGCAGAAGATGCGTCATGTTAATATTGACATCAGAAAGCTCCAAAAGATGACTCATACTTGTGGTCGAAGAAGTTAAGCACAAAGATTTCGCATGAAGGCACGTTTCTGAAATGTTTCTCTATTTAAATTATTGTGAACATGTATGGAAACTATTAGTTAACATTTTTATCTTTGTTTATTCATTTATTTTTTGTTGGATTTCTTTAGAAAAAGGAGCATCCTAAAGGTTTGGACCCTACAAGGATAGAGATGTTTTTCGAAACACATACGAGGAAGGACCAAACTCCTGTTGATCCTACTTCAGCTGAAATAATGGTATGCATTTATGTATAAGATTAATGTTTGCATGAATGATATGATATGATATTGAAGTCTTTAGTGGGCTAACTTGGTTGAGAAATGTTTAATGATCAAAGAGCGAAAAATGAAGAGTTGGCTAATTTGCCTGAAGAGAATCGAAATGACGTTTTAGTCCTAGAAAGTATCTTCACCACTCATTTGGGACCAGATACCCATGGTCGGGTACGTTTGTTAGGAGCGGGAGTAAGTCCAAAAGATTTAGGGCTAACAAAAACCCAACAAAACAAGGAGTTGGATGGTAGACTTACAAAGTTGAGTAAAAACTCCAACAAGTTGAACAAGAAAGAGAAGAGGAAAAGAGGAAAAGAGGCAAAGAGAAGAGGAAAAGAGACAAAGAGAAGAAGAAAGGAAATTAAATGCTCAAAAGTATGATGCATTGCAGGAGAAATTGGAGTTATTAACAAAATTATTATTGGACAAGAATCCTGTATTAGGTAATGATAAACCATTATGTTGTTATAAAATAAAAAAGATATTGAATACAAAGAAGAAAGACAAGATGAGTTCAATCAGAACTGATTCATTCAGTTGAGTGCATTACATATTTATAGTAGAAGGAGCATTTACTCTGATATGGAAATACAATATATGATTCTTGCACACAATAAGATATTTTTGATATGGAAAGATAGATTGCCGCCCAAGATAGAAGGTGCATAGAATGGAAATATTGATTGCCAACATTGCGTGTTGAGATCATTGTAATCTTCAATTAAGATGGGAATGTGAATCACCAAGATTGTATGCTGAGGTGGTTTGAAATCTTCAATTGGAAGTATTGTCTATTGGAGGGTGATGGATATCCACAATCAATATTATTTATAACACTCCCCCTTGGATGTCCATCAATAGATAATGTACCTCGTTAAAACCTTACTAAGAAAAAACCCTGTGGGAAAAAATCTTAGTGAAGGAAAAAGTGTCACATCCTCCCAGCCGGTACCCAATCTGGCATACCCGAGAGTGTGATCCACAGCCCGAAGATCAGGTATCGAGTAATCAACCTCCCACATAAACAATAACATAATCATGAACAATAATAATCGATGTGCGAAAGATAAACCATAGATCCAAATAAGGAAAGAATGAATCATATATAAATCAGAGTACTAAATATAATCAGAGTGTCTAAATCAGATAAGTAAAGTGAGGCGAAATCCCACAATACAACCAGCGGAAAAGTAGTTCTAAAAGAGAAGAAACAGGATAGAATCTAATCCCAATAGCAGGTACAAAAGGTAACTAAATTGTTCTCAATCTTATAGACAATATCCCTATAAGTATAAATCTCATAAATGGCACAAGGGCGCTTCCACTCTATGGTCGGACTAAGCATCGTACGGAGCATAACCACTCGCGGGATCTTCAGTGTAATTGTCGTAACCGCAATCACTTTCCTGAAGATATGCCTCTTCTCCTTGCGCTTCTTCATACGAGAGTCATGATACTCAGAACCTGTAGAATAGTCTAACAAACATTGTACAAAAAGGAATGAGTTTCAAAGAAACTCGATAAAGGCGATTAAATCCATAATAACATAAATGGCAGGATTACAAAACAAACATAAATGCAATATGGTATGAGACAAACAATGAATGTATGAATCTAACTCTATGTATGCTGGTCTCTATTGGCAGACATGCTTTAAGTCATAGCACCGTACTTCTTTAGGAAAGTCTCATTCACTCATCATCAGTTGGTAATGGGTCCGACATCCCTCGGGACATTCCATGGCTGGGGGTATAGGTCACCACTCTCTCACATCACCATTGGTCTAACTACCGGCGCATGTCAGGGTAAAGCCTAGCCAAATGCAAGTCTTCTACTTAGTTACATCAAGTCAGATCCAGATACGTCCATTCCTCGTCCCTGATGATCCTTTCCGGTATCCTTCACACTAGAGTCCTCATAGTCCCTGACTACGGACTCATCAACCCTATTGGTTATCCACATATGGTAAACGGGAAGCTCTCACGTCCCCTCACGGGTTGGTTACCGGTCTTGAGCGCCCGTGAGCCCAAGTCTATCCATATGCAACCCTACCAATAAATGGCCCCCACAATGTGATTCCTGTTCTCTCACGGGTTGGTTACCGGTCTTGAGCGCCCACGAATCCCCATTGCTACCACGGGTCGTTCGGTCTCAATACCCCTCCGATTAGGGTCTGACATAACAGGACATCCTAGCCAAACACTACTAGACAGTCCTAAATATGTCATCCAACAGTTTAGGAAGGTGTCCAGAGGGCATCTTCGGAAACATCCCATAATATTCCCGTAGTAGTCCAAGGACAGAAGTGTCAAAAGGACACCTCTCCTTTCCAAACCATACTTAAGCATACACAAGCATCAATTCATAACATCACATATATGGTAACTTCATATATGGAAAGAAATCAATAATTACAATCAACTTGTATATAAGCTGGTAAGTAAATCATACATGAGTCAATTTAATATAAACAAGTAATGCTACTGATATCAAGACAGTACCACAGTAGTATAACATTATAAGAATCTAATTAAAGAAATAAATTAACAAGATTCAAATATAGAAACTAAGATATGCAATTTATGTTGTTAAAGAAGTAACCATCCTTACCTTTTATAACTTGCAAAGGAATCCTAAGAAATCAAGTAAGATCTTGACAAACTTGAGAAGAAGGTCCTAAACAAGTGTATACAACATATTAGGAAAGATCCCTAAAAGAAAAGATATCAAAACATCCAAAACAGACCAAATCTGGAGTTGCTTTGTACTCATTGGTCGATTGGATTGGTCTCTGTCCCGATCGACCAATCGATCGACCAATGGAGACGATGGCCTACAAAATCAGAGTTTTAAGAATAAAGAACCGAATTTGGTGGTTCAAAAGGGTACTAAACAAGGGGTAAACTACATTGGTAGTATCCTAACATATAGAGGACCTCAAAACACTAATCGAATCAAGTCTTCAAGTTACAAATTAGGAAACAAAAAGTTACCATAATTAGATCAATCATGGTTCTTGAAGAATTCAAGATAGAAATCATAGACAAGAATAATAGGAGAATGAATCATTGATTCAGATAAAGATATCATGGAAGGCATACTTAGATCTTCAAGAAAATAGACCTAAGAGCATAAATCTAAATAAGGAAACAAAACCTACCATAGATGTAACTATCATGATTCATGAAGAAAGCATGGTATGGTAGAAGAGAAACAACTAGAGATTGATAGATCATGGATCATGTAAAGAAAACACAGCAATTGACTACTAACATGATCAATATAGTAGATCTAAGAAGATCAGAATTTAAATCAAAAGATGAACAAAGACAAGATCATGATTTGATCATGATTCCTTCAAAAGCTTGCAATGATCATGGTTAAGATCATTGCATTAGCCATTAATCCTTAGGAAGATCATGAGAGACAAGTCCAGAGATGTTTGCAACAGAGAATGCAGCATCTCCTCTACTGTCTCAACTCAAAAAGGAAAGAAAAACAGAGATGGAGAAGAAGAAGAGAGTGTAGACATACCTTTGATGCAAGAGGAAGAGTTTTGACGAAGATCCGTCAAGATAAACACCAAGGATGCAAGGGAGATGACTTGCAGAGGTCTTTGGTTCGTTCCAGAGTTTGGAGGCAGACAATACGAAGTAGACTCGAGATTGGACTTAAATAGAGCAAGCAAGACCTAATTACCAAAGACAGAACCCATTGGTCTAGTGGATTGGTCGACTGGTCCAGTCGACCAATCAGTCGACCAATCAGTTCAGCAACTCCTAAACAGGGAATTGAAGGCCCAGATAAAATCCAATCCTAAAGGGGTTTTGCACACATATCAAGTGACTTACCTAATAGGTAGAAATGCCTTCAAACCATGATAGAGAGCACTCCAAGTCCATCAACTAATCCGATCTTCATCAAGATTCAGTTTCCATAAATAGAACCTCATCATCAACACTCATGGATTCAAAGCCAAACACCAAGTCCTCCACTGGGATGGCCCAAAGTTGACTTCTTACTTTACTTTGGGTCACTGGACCTACAAATAACAAAGTTTCCGGGTCAAGGTTAGGGCTGGGTTTCACAAAAAGAGTATACATATCTAAATAATACGTATTGATAGCTGCCTCATTAAAAACATTACTAGGAAAACCCAGTGGAACAAAACCTTGGTTAAGGGAAAAAGAGTGCAGCACGTATTTTACTCCCCCTGATGATAACATCATTGAGTATCTTTAAGTACGTACATTTCAATATCATATACCAGTTTCTCAAGATTTGAAGTATGCAACTTCTCAATAAATAAATCTGTCAACTTATCATTTGAACGAGTTTGTTGAACATCGATTTCACCATTTCATTGAAGACTAAAATGAAGAAGAATTTTGGTGAAATATGTATCGTTCTATCTCCTTTGATGTATCTTCGATTCAATTAAGTTATGCATGCAGCATAATCTTCATATAATATTGTTCAAACCTCTTCTTCTAATAGAAGACTGCATGCTTCCTGAATGTGTTGTATCATTGATCTAAACCAAATATAAAATAGCTAACATTCACTTGTGAATAAATAGCCTGTTTGAGATCTAGTTGTATAAAGATCAGATAAAAATTTTGCATCTGCATAACAAGTAAGTTGATGTCCACATTCATAAAATAATATCATATCAATAATTTCTCGAATATACTGAAATATATGTTTTATAACATTTCAGTATTTTCATATTGGAGAAGAGATAAATCTTGCTAATACACTTATAGAAAATGCTATATCTGGTCTTATACTTTTAACAAAATACATTAATGCCCCAATTGCACTAAGTATGATACTTTATGACCAAGAAATTTTTCACTATTTTCTTGGGGTCGAAATGAATATTTCTTTATATTGAGCGATCTCACAACCATTGGGGTACTCAATGGATGTATTTTATCTAGATAAAATCTCTTCAAAATATTCTCTATATAAGTTGATTGATGAACGAATATTTCATTCGTCAAATGCTCAATTTACAAGTCAAGACAAAACATTGTCTTTTCAAGATTTTCATTTCAACTTTCTTCAAATAAACTTATTAAAATTAGATCCATATCCTTTAATAAAGGCACAATAATAAATTGGATCATTTTTATACTTTTCATTTAGTAAATATCCACTAAGGAGATTATACCATATATGCCTTGATAATCTTTGAAGCCTTATTGAACAAACTTCCTAGGAATTTTTATATACTTCAGTCATTTTGAATCCTTCAGGGATTTTCATATATATATTTCACACTCGAACGAGCCATATAAATAGGCTGTAATAATATCCATTAAATGCATGTCAAAATTTTCATATACTGCCAAGTTAATAAAATATCTGAAGGTGATTGCATCCACCACAAGAAAACATGTTTCCATGTAATCAATGCCAGGCATCTGCGAAAAATTTTGTGCCATAATTCATGCTTTATATATCACGATTTCATTCTTTTTCTCATTTCATTTTTCGCAGAAAACTCAATTGTACCCCACTGGCTTTATACCTTCAGATGTTGGACTACATGTCCAAAAACTTTTATTTTCAAACGAATTCAATTTTGCTTGAATTGCGTCTCTACATTTTGGCCAATCATTTATTGATTTATATTCATCAACAAATTTATGTTCAAGATCGTCGTCTTGTTGTATTATTTCAACAATAACATAATATGCAAAAATGTTGTCGACAACTTTATCTTTTCGGTTCCATCTTTTTCCTGCAATGACATAACTAATCGAGATCTCTTCATTATTTTCAGGTACCTGAACCTCTTCTGGGGTTTCATAGAAAGTTATGTCTTCAGGATTTTCATAATCAATTGTCTCCATTTTATGACCATCTCGATCATTTGCTCCTTTCTTTTTCTAGGATTTTATCCTTGGAACCGATTGATCTTCCACATTTTAAACGTGGTTTAATTTCATTTGCACTGATAGATTGTCCTGCTGGAACATCAATTCTAATTGGAGCATTTACAGCTGGAATATTGAGATTTAGTAACTCTTAACAGGTCAGTAAATCTAGCAGTTGATTTATAATATTTATTGCATTATCCTTTGAACTTCAAGTTCACAGTGCTCAGTGCGAGGATCTAATGAGATAATGATAATGCATACAATCAATATCTTTTTCCAACTGTTTATTCTTTCCCCCTCATGTTGGAAAAACTAATTCATTAAAATAATACTCAGCAAGTATTGCATTAAATAAATCTCCTATACTTAGCAATATATTGAATTATATAAGGAGATTTATATCCAACATATATTCCCAACTTTATTTTGGGACTCATCTTTGTGCGCTGTGGTGGAGCAATTGTAACGTAAGCCGCACATCCAAAAATTTTAAGAAGAGAAATATTTGGCTTCTGACCATAAGCCAATTGTAGCAAGGAGAATTTAAGACAACCTTTTGGCCTGATGAGTACAAATGATGCTTTGTTCTCAAAAACAATGGTTTAGCTATTAATTGGAGACAATTAATAAATAATTTTACCAAACCATTTTATATATAAACATGAGCAACAGACAATTCAACTGTGATCTCAGTTGTTATACAATAATCATAAAGCCTGAGATGTAAATTCATCAGCATTATCAAGACAAACTGTTTTTATCTTATAATCCATAAATTATGCTCTTAATCTCATTATTTGAGCAAACAATCTCGCGAACACCAAATTGCGAGTTCATAATGAACATACATGTGACCACTTTATAGATGCATCAATTAAAATCATATATTATCTGAATGGTCCAAATGATGGGTGAATGAGCCCATATATTTCACCCTCTATACATTTCAAAAACGTATAATGTTCAATCTCAACTTTAGTTGATGAATATTTAATAATAAATTTTTCTTGAGAACAAGCAATACAAGAAAATTCACTTAATGGAAGAATCTTCTGGTTCTTCAATGGATGACATTTGAATTTTCAATAATTTTTCGCATGATACTTGATCCGGGATGGTCCAACCGGTCATGCCAAATAATAAAATTATTGGAATCAATGTTCATTTGATTTACCCAAGCTTGTGTTTCAACCATGCGATATTCGTGTAGTACAAATTGGGAGAAATATCTAATACCTTTGTATAGATATTTACTTATACCATTATTTGTAGTCTCAATCTGATAATCATTTTGGCAAATAGCTTTGAAACTTAATAAGTTTCTTTGAGAATTTCTACAAAATAATGAATTATTCATAGCCAATTTTATCTCCCAGATAATAATAGATCAGCTTTTCCGGAGCTTCCAATCAATGTTATACTACCGATTTTATATGAACATTGACTTCTGCATAATCAAATAAGAGAAATATGTATATTTTTCTCTCAGTATAATATGCGTCACAGCATATAAGAAAATATTCACATTCTTTATCAAAATGAAACAAAATATATTAAAAGATATATAGAAAGTCAATAAAAAAAATTATAGAGGAAAAAGATTAAATTTAAGATAAACTAACATATGAGATGAGATTTGAAGAGAAAAGAATTACAAACTAATATAATATTATTTTTATTTTTATTTGAATTCTACTAGCATAATCAAATCTTCAACTATTATCTTCAAAGAAGTTTGCAGCATCTAGATGTGTAGTATCTGTGAGGCCATCAAAATCATTCATTTTATAGGCAAAAATTGCTCAAGTATCATGATTTTGGAAAATCCAATTTATCTCTACATTATTTTTATTTCTTTAATTAAGGCTTGACAAAGCTTAATTAAATATTGTGGAATATAACAGATACATGTCTAATAGCTTTCATACCACATCGGTAACAAATGTTATCTTTACTTCTTGAATTGTTATATTGAGAATCTTTATTATTCTCTTATTTATTTCTATAATAATGACGGTAATTATTCCGTCTTTTGCCTCATCCTCTTCCACAATCATGACCATAATTTTAATTTTGCCTTCTTTCAGGCATATCATGAATTGCTGCATTCACTTCAGGGAATGGAACAGAATCAATAAGAAGAGCTTCATGACTTTTCATTAATAGTCCATTATTTTACTCAACCACAAATAAATATGATATCATTTAGAGTATTTCATAAAACTCTTTTTACAATATTGCTATTGTAACAACAAATCTGAAGCATGAAAATTTGTTGGCATATTTTCATCAATAATATTTTCTCCTTATAATTTCAAAAACTACAGAACTGTATTTATTTACAGTTTCAAATCTTGTAGTTTCAAATCTTGCAACTTCAATTGCATCTCCAGAACTGTACTCATTTCCAATTTCAAATCTTGCAATTTCATGCGCATCTGGAGAACTGTATTCATTTACAGTTTCAAATCTTGCAACTCAAGTGCATCTGTAGAACTGTACTAATTTATAGTTTCAAATATTGTAACTTCAGGTGCATTTAATAATATTTGTGGTGCAAAGCTAGCAACCACTATATACAATAAATAAAACCAATTGTTAAGACAACATAACATGTTATTATTTGTTTGATTATTAAATTCAATAAAATGCATACCTTTTTATCACGATGCACGTACTTACATTATGAGATGGACAATGTAAACTCCATTGTTTACAAAAACATACGAGGAGATCATCATCATTTTCACTTTGGAATAGAAAACATAATGATCCATAGTCTGCTGTCTTTCTTCTCAAAACGCAATACCTTGAATGGAATCTTTCACAATTATTTTAAGCGGAATCGTGCTGATAACGTGTTATAAAATAAAGAAGATATTGAATACAAAGAAGAAAGACAAGATGAGTTCAATTAGAATTGATTCATTCAGTTGAGTGCATTACATATTTATAGTAGAAGGAGCATCTACTCTGATATGGAAATACAATATATGATTCTTGCACACAATAAGATATTTTTGATATGGAAAGATAGATTGCCGCACAAGATAGAAGGTGCATAGAATGGAAATATTGATTGCCAACATTGTGTGTTAAGATCACTGTAATCTTCAATTAAGATGGGAATGTGAATCACCAAGATTGTATGCTGAGGTGGTTGAAATCTTCAATTGGAAGTATTGTCTATTGGAGGGTGATGGATATCCACAATCAATATTATTTATAACATATGTTTCAGTTTACATACATATAATTTAGCTAAGAACTAAGTAGGTATAATTGATTTGAAAATTAACTTTTATTTATGTTGTAATTGACCAACATCTAATCAAGTTATATAAGAGTGTAGGTTGCACATAAGTACTCACAGTTCTTGTTTGGTAAGACATTATTCATCATTACTTTTTGTGCTTATCTAACTTGCATAAATTGGAAAGATTAGTTGCTTTACCTTACTAATTGGTGCATTTTCATTGCAGGGAATAGGTCTTTGGGTCCGAATTTTTGGTGTTGGCATTGCCACACGCTCCATCTTCCATATTAACAATTATTGGATGAGTTACTTTTCATGTGGTTTTTATTTTTAATGGAATTACTGTTCTTGTGGATCTTTTTGGAGATATAATATTCACGTGAAGAATCTTGCGTTCTTTTCCTTTTGTGTTCTTCTTCTTGTGGGTTTTCCTTATTTGTTTTGATGTTTATGTTAAACAAATCTATCTTTGAGATTCGCTGCTTCTTTTTTCTGCTTTATTATTTATTATTATTATGTCTTTATGTCCATTTTGATCCTCGTGTATAATGGTGTTCCCAAGGATCTGATCACCTGTTTGACCACCCTGTACCTCGTATTTGCTCTTATCTTCAGATTTGATTTAGCTTCTTGGTAAGTCTGATCAAGATTTGAAATGGGTTTTTGTTATTTTTGCTATTTTTGCTATTTCATGTATGATTTGTTTTGATCACTTACCCAACTGATTTAGTTTCCTTTGTGTTCCTGTTTAATCTTTAGCTTCCATGAAGAGTTCAGGAATGCAGTGGCCTTTCTCAAACAAGGTATGGTATTTGATCGAATGACGAATTCTGCATTTACAATATCTACAGTAGATACTTTTGATGCTAAGCACAAGCCTAATGCTATCATAGTTCAGGTTCGATCTGAAGGTTGCATGAATCATGTCTAAAGATTTATAAAGTTTAGAGCCTCCGTGTAGTTCGAATAGATCTAATATTGCAATTCTTTGTGGTGTGCAGAATAGATGAAATTGGCAGCAGATAGTAGGTGTCGGCATAAGCCGGGTACAAAAGACATTATGTTTAGACATTATGTTGGAGGGCCCCATCCTCATATATCCCATCTCAAGAGACAAGTAAGACCATCTTTCCCTCTCTCTCTCTCTCTGTCAATTATTTCATGCAACTTCTTTCTGTAATTTAATATGAGCTATTGCTTACTGGGTCATGGAAACTTTGATTACTTTCTAGTTAATTTATGCAGAAGAAAGGGGAAGAAAACCTTACACATCATTGTATATTCTTTGTATAGTAAGAAATAATGAATGAATAAATAAATAAATAAATGTACTGTTTTCTCATCTTGCTGTGTCTGCATCTATTTCCAAGATTGTTTAATAAAACCGATGGGTTACCATATGGGGTGCTGATGGATGTGGGTGCACTTAATGGTTGGACAGGTATGATCGGTTTTGGAAACCCAAACCCAAAACCAAACAAAACCATCCAAGGGTTTTTGGTCCAACAAGGACTGGAATTAGTTATAAGTTATTTTAAGTTTCTTAATTGTTTGGGTAAATTATGTAGGAATAACTTGGCCGTTTGGCTTTCTTAGCATTAGCTTACTTTGGTGGTTTCCAATTTTAGCTGGTTCCTTATTTTCTTTAGTCTTAGCATTAGCTGTCCTTTTAAATGGGCATCCAGATTCTATGCCCCCAATATTTTCTTTTACTTTCTTAGCATTAACTTACTGTTGTATTATTTTTAATATAATAAAATATGTTTCATTTTATTGGATTTGTAAGTGCGGAAAACTTTCCTTTATTTATTTTAGGAAAGTGTATTATTATATAGTCCCACATTGGAAACCGATGTGTCGGAATCCAGGTTAATTAATAGGTACCACCTATTAACTATAACTTATAATAATGAGACACGCCAGTGTGTGTGCAGTGTATGAGTGAGGACGGTATACCGTGTGTTATGATTAACGGTAGATCTAGGGCGATGGAAGTAGATCCATAAATATTGTTTTGATGGTTCAATATGGACCATTAGATTGTGCGGCCAAACGATCCGACGGCTCATATCTGAACATCAGCATTCGTATCCCTACAAAGAGGTGCACCCATAAGAACAGAGTCATGAATTGTTAAGTAGAGGCAGGACAAGATAGAAAATTCCGAAGTCTTCTCTGTTCCTGAGTTTTGCGAGTGCTTAGCAAAACTCAAGAGATTCAACTCGAAGTTGGGCTTCTTTGTATCCTGGGAGACGGTTCGCAGTACCTCATAGCACCTTGATGTGAGGGCGAATTACGTCTTAAGGAAAGCGACGTTGTAACGTGCCTAGAAGTTCCAGCTCAAATACTGTGATCCTTTTTTCCATTTCTTTAACACTTACTAGTGCTACTGATTCCATCCATGAAGAACAAAGTGATACACTAGCTAACGCATTAAAAAAAACAGTTCACTTATCAGAATCATGAATAATTTCTATACAACATTACAGTTTATTAGGCTAAGTAAGGTTCCACTCCAAATTTGAAAACAATACCCTTTGAAAAATGTGATGCCATTATGTCTTGAGGAAGGCCAAACCTTAAAAATTCAAGATTCCAACCGAAGCCTTAAAAACTAGACTAAACAGTAAAAAACCGACTTAGATAATAAAGCTTCGATCTCACAACTGAAAAAACAAGTCAAAATTCTAGTAAATGAGAATGTACAGATGATTCTTTGATGGAGAACCCCTCACTACGAGTAAGCTTTTGACCACCATTGTATGTGATATGAAGTGGTGTTGGTGTTGGTGGATGAATCTGAGAGAAGCCTCTCTGTTGGTAAAGAAGAAGCTGCCATGGACATGTTTAATATCCTGGACTGGTGTGAAGGATGAGCTAGGAGAAGAATGATGAGGAGCAGCCCAAGAAAGAGCATGAGCAGAGTTTGTGATCTGTGAGAGCTTCGCTTGATGTTGTAGTTGCTGCCATGCAATCAGGAACACTTAGAAACCCCCCCCCCCCCCCCCCAAAGAGCCCAGAAGTCTTCAATATCCATTAACCAGTTGGAACACCAGGGCTATGAAGGAAAGAAAGAATACTCTAAACCAAAGAGGGAAGTGTGATATATGTTTAGTTAGTATCCTCTCCCAACCTCTGTAATTCTTTTTTTCAATTATAAAATTTGTTTATATCATATAACTTGACTTTCATGGGAACAAAAAAGGAAGTGTGATATATGTTTAGTTAGTATGCTCTCCCAACCTCTGTAATTCTTTTTTTCAATTGTGAATTTTGTCTATATCATATAACTTGACTTTCATGGGAACAAAAAAGAAATAAAAGGAGCGCTACCTTGAGATTATCTTCTCAATTCTGTGTATATTGCAGGTGACGTTGTACCTTCTTTAGAATTCCTAATGGAAGTCACTGATGCCCAGAGTCCACTTCGTGGAGTGACAACTTGTGGGTCTCTGCTGCAGCAGTTGCAGGCAATCCTCTTAAACTTTTGTACCTTGCAAATTTTCTTTGAACTGGATTTGCCTTACATTTAGCATCCTGAAATGGTTTTCTTTGGACATGTAGCAATGCGTATGAAACTGAAGAAATCACAAATTGTTATTCTGTTTGCATTGCAACAAATATGGGAAGAGATTGTTGGGAATTTGAAACTCAGTGAGCAGGGTGGGGCTCCTGCAGTTGATGAAGCTGACCTGTGTCCTTGAAGAAGTTTGATGAATTTAATGCTCAGCTCCAAGAACTTCAGAAGTTAAGTTTTGGTACTGAAGAGAAAGAGTGGCAGCTTAGCCTTGCAGAGAGAGAGAGAGAGAAGACGAGTGGTTGGACAAGAAATGATATAAACAAACTTCCTTTTTAACTTCTGCAAGGCTAAGCAGCCACTCTTTTAATGACGAATTCTGAATTTAATGTAGCTTCGAAATGTGATTGGATTATTCCTTTTTGTGTCATTTTTTCCCTTCTTCTCTTATTGGTGTTTAGATTAACATGTAACATCAAGTATAGTACCACATGTAGTTTTTGTTGACTTGATTAATATGTATTGTATTTATTTTTCTTAAATTGTATTCTTTGAATACTGTTAGCTTTTTGAATTTTCTTTCTATTCATGTATTTGTACTGTCTTTCAAGAATAAATGTAATATAATAGCAAATATAGGGGTTTTTTTTTTTAAAAAAAAATTAACGTAATTGGTGGCGGTAACAAAAAACCGCCACTAATGGGCAGGAAAGCACAAGGGATTTCATACTAATTGTAAACAAAATTAGTGGCGGGTTTCCAAAAACCACCACTAGATAGGACATAATTCGTGGCAGTTACCTAACTTACCGTCACTAAATGTGACATAATAGTGGCTGTTAGAGGAATGACCGTCACTACATATTGACATTTAGTGGCGGTTTCTTAGCTTACCGTCACTAAATAGTGACTTTTAGTGGCGGTTTTATACATTACCGCCACTAAAATAAACTTAATTCCTCCCATCACCGTTCCTGTATATTTAATTAGTGGCGGTTATTACCGCCAGCATATGCATAATAATAGTGCCGGTTATATAAAAACGCCACTAATTGAAAGTTACACGTGGATTCCGCGTCGGATTTGTGGCGGTTTTTTCCACTTTTAGTGGTGGAAAAAACCGCCACGAACACCCTTTTTTTTTTTTTTGTAGTGGGAAGTGGACAAGCATAGCCTTCTTAGGCCTTTTTCTGATGAGGAAATACACGTGGCGGTATTCGAAGGGAATGGCTTAAAATCCCCCGGTCCTGACGGCTTCCCGGGAATTTTCTTTCAACATTCCTGGGATATAGTTAAAGAGGATGTTACGGCAATGGTTCATCAATTCTATCACTCAAGTACCTTCTCGTTGTCTCACAATGCTACCTACATCACTCTCATCCCTAAGATTGATCATCCTCAAGCTGCGGGGGATTTCTGCCCGATTAGTCTATGCAATATGAGCTACAAGGTGATTTAAAAAATTTTGGTTAACCAGTTGAAGACACTCATCCCTCATCTTGTATCCTTTCAACAAGCGGGATTCGTGAAAGGCCGGCATATTCAAGATAACATGCTCATTGCCCATGAATTCCTAACAAAGATCCATAGGCACAAAAAGAGGAAGAAGGTTTTGATGGCGGTCAAGTTAGATATGAGTAAAGCATATGATCGTCTGTGTAAAATCCGGCCTTATCCTAACCCTGACCCGACCCAAATTTTGTACTGTTGTAGGTCTGAAGACCCGAAATGGAGGTAGAAGAGACTTGTGGGCCCTCTTAGTTGAAGATTCAATGCTTGATCCAAAGCCTATGGACATTGACAATGATGCCCCTCACTTGAGCACATTGTCAGTGTCTAGTGAAAATCTGCGCATCGAAGAAGATTGAATTAGTTGAAGCACATATTGAACCCCCGTGCTCAATCCGAAGGTAATTCCTGAAACTAGACTTGTTGATTGACTTGTAGGAGAAAACCCAACTCAATTTGGATCAGTCTGGCCTTTCGAATCCCTGTTCTAAGGTTGCCTTCAGCCTTGGTCAACTGACCAGTCGACCAGCCAGTCGACCAGCAGCTATGAAATTCGAAAATTTACAAAATTACTTACCATTTTGACCCTACCTTTTTGGAACTCGTGAATCAAGGTCTACCCCAATCATTGGCACTCCAGAGAATGAGGGGTGACACTCTCTTGGCCCTTTCTTGATGTTTGTGAAGATCCTTGACTCCGATCATTGGTTTTCCATCTCAATCATCAACTCAAGGTATGATTCCTCTTATTCTTCTTCTAATCTACTCAATCTTCTATTAATTTATGATCTTTGGACCATGGTTGAAGTGCTGCAACCTTGCAAACACTTGGCCATGAACTTCCCCATTCGTTTCCATCAATCTCAATTCATTCTTGCTATGATTATGTTCACCTACATTACAATCCCATGATTCCTTTCATTTCAACCTATTCTTTAGTTCAAATTGAAGTGTAGATGTATGCTAGATTGAATTACTATTGATTCATGATCCTAATTTAATTCTTGTCATCCCCTTAATTGATTCCCCATCAATTCTTACTATTGCAATCAATTCCAATTCAATGTGGGATATTTAGCATATAAAACATAGGGTTTCAAATTGGGTATTCACAATTGGACCGTTGGATTGTGATAATATTTGGTGGGTAGTGTCCCCATATTGCCATAATCATGCCCTCCAAGTTTCATGTCGATCAGAGCACCGGAAGATCAGTTTCGGGCCAAATCCTCAATTCTGCCCGTTACTGTTTAAGCTTTGGTCGACCGACAGTCGACCAGCCAATCGACCAAGATATGACAGCAACTCTGTTTGTGGTCGAAATGCTTTGTTTGACCTTCGATTCGATTGCTTTCTTCTCTATGTTGATTATATGTTGTCTAGGGTACAAACACTGACTTTTGGGCTATTCTTGGTGACTCTTGATTTTATTCCTGACTCGATTAAGGTAAGGACGGTCGTTACCTCAAGTACATTGATTATGCAAATATACTTCTACTTTGGAAACTTAGTAGATATACTTCATATGTGTACTCCTTAGCCATATATGACTGTTGTATGTATTTTTATCAGTAATAGTATGTTATATATCATTCGGAATATCATGCTTAACTATTCTTTATGATTATGTATATGATTAATCATGTTATGATATGCCTTTGTTTATATGATGAATTATTGTTCATGTATGATATGATGAGATTGAGCTTGTGAATGACTACGTATGACTTCGGATTGGGAAGTGTCCTACCGACACATCTGTCCTTGGACATCGGAGGGAATTGTGTGGGATTTTCTCCGAAGGTGTCCATCGACACTTTCCTGGGTCATTGGATGACATACATAGGATTGTCTAGGTGTATGGCTAGGACTATCCATGTTGTATCAGACCCAAATCGGAAGGGTATTGAGACCGAATGACCCGTGGTAGGGTATGGTTGATGGGCGCTCAAGACCGGTAACCACCCCATGAGAGGACATAAACTATACTGTGGATACCCGAAATGGGCCATTTATTGGTAGGGTTGCAAATTGATAGACTTAGGCTCACGGGCGCTCAAGACCGGTAACCAATCCGTGAGAGGACATGAGAGCTTCTCTTTTACCATTTGTGGATGACCAATAGGGTTGATGAGTCCGTAGTCCGAGTTGGTTGTAGCCATAGGATACGCTGACTCTAGTGTGAAGGATACAGAACCGAGTTGGTCGATGCCATAGGGAAAGTATCCTGATCTGGCATGATACAACTGAGTAGATGACTTGCATTGGGCTAGGCTTCACCGTGACATGCACCAATACTTATACCAATGGTGACGTGAGAGAGTGGTGACTTAATCCCCAACCATGGTTTCTGATAAGGACTTTACCCAATTACCCCGACAGACCCAAGATATCATGTATGATTGAGGGGGAGTGACAGACGACCTAAAGAAGTATGGTGCTATGGCTTAAAGCATGTCTACCTTAGAGACTAGAATACTTAGAGTTAGAATCATATTTCATCATTGTCTCATATCATCTTGCATTATATTGTGACTTGTATCGTATGATTTGTGTATTGTGAAATGATTCGCCTTGCTGTGTTCTTTGAACTCATTTCCTTTCTGCAATTGTTTTGTTAGACATATCTGTAGGTAGTGAAGACACTGATGGCTCCTACTATGAGGCGGCGCAAGATCCCTCATACTACGGTGAAGGTCCTGGCTATTTCGAAGATTATGGTGAAGGTGCCGAGGGTGATTACCCTCCGTACTAGATGTAGTCTGACCTTGATTTGGGAGAGGCCATGCTTGGTCTCCTTTGTGTACACTTAAGAGGATACTTTATTCATGACGGAGGAGACTCTAGCCTAGGCCTTTATGTCTTTTTGGAACACCGGATATGTTGTAATAACTCTTTGGATTTATTCTTGATTTTGGGATTTGTAACTGAATGGATTAACCATCTTTCCGCTGCTTCTGAGAAAGAGTGACTTCTGATCACTCTCTTTCTCTTTGAGACTTCCTTGATATGTATTTGATACTTGATAATTTCCGCACTCTGATTGATTATCTTTTCTTATTCACTTGATCTGATTATGACTTGCTTAAAACATTGATTATATTGTTCATGATTATTTTATCGTGTATGTGGGAGGCATGGCCGCTTGATCCTTGATCCTCGGGCTGTGGATCACATTCCCGGGTATGCCAGATAGGATACTGGCTAGGTGGATGTGATAGAGTGGTATCAGAGCCCACGATTAAGTAAGGCCCCAACCACAGAAACCACAATGGAACATTCCGAGTCACAGATCCAAGGTTACTCAATTATTTTTAGAAGTGAATAATAGATAACTCGAACTAGAAACCCGATTAATGAAGCACAAGTGAATTGTTGAATAACATACAATAACTACAATTTAACAATCATCACTTAATGAACCAAAAAGAAAAGTGAATAATGCACAATAATAGGTGAAACAAAAGTGACTTTCATTAACTTAAATAAGTTTTACAACGGATTACATATGGAAAGCATAAACTGAAATCCTAGTACAATCTATCTATCTAGGAAACCGTGGCTGATCTCTGGGTGCTCTGACATCCTCGGTAATCTGAGTGAGCTAAGACTGCATCTGATCCTGCCTGGACTCTATCTGTGCAAGCCTCACCTCCAGCCTCTCTGTATATCTGTGTCTGACTCGCCTCCATCTTCTTATACATCTGAGTCTGCCTGGCTCCTAAACTCTCGAACAACTGCTCCTATCTGACCCCCATCCTCTCCATCATGGAAGTCATAGACAGCATCTGAGCATATAGATCCGGTGCCTTTGGTGCAGCCTTTGATGGACCCCCGACCTCAAACTGTGGTACAGGAATCTCTTGATCATCAGGACCGACATCCTGCATCCCTACATCATACCCAGCCTGTTCCTTTGCTGGAACATCCTCATCATCATCCTCGGACTCCGACTCGTCCCCTAGACTGGGAGATCTATTAACCTGATCTAACTGCATCAGTCCAATGGTCCTCGTGCAGATGGAATACCCCACACCTCCAATAACCCTCTCCTCACCATCCAGGTTTACCCCAAAATACCTGAAGATGCGTGTCAATAGAATCCCAAAGCAAAGGTTCCTAACACCCGGATGCATGACAACCTCGATCATAACACTATATAATGTAAGCCAGATCGATCTCGAACCCTATATAGATCCGATAGATGAGCAAGGCATCCATCAGTGTAACCACATGGTGATGTCCCGCTCTTGGTATAATGTTCCTCCCTACAATCCGCCCAATGACTCTGGCGATGGAATCATCTCACCGCTGTTCCTAGGCTGATAACACCTATCATCATTCCAAAGTGTCATACATATCTCGTACAACTCGTATGGAAGCATATGTCTACTGGAACTCCTCCCCTACGATATCCACACACACGCATGTGCACAATGTGGAACCCCAATAATCTCAGCTAGTGTGCGAGTAGTAAATCTGATCTAAGTCTCTCTGACCTAACTCGCTATCACTAACTCCATCTGATCAGCTGGACCCTCCTTAAATGATGTCAAATTGCTGTAAAACAGCCGAACTAACTCTGGGTACACCAGCAAATCCTCAGCAAGTAGGTGTGTCAATCCCAAAGTGTCGAATCTCTCCCCGATCCGAAATGTCGTCAACTCTCCAACCCGAAATGGTCGGCCATACTCTATATGGCAATGCCCAAAGTATACCTCGTAGAGGAACTCGGCCAATGGTGTAACGAAGCGGTGTCGGTCGATCACCTCCGCTCGTGGCAGAAAAGGCACCTGACCTCCACCTCTCCTGGCTCCCACTAATCTACCTCGACCTCGACCTCCTTGTCCTCATCTCTCCATAGTGTATAAATATTTGTAGAAAATATCAACAAGTCAATGTTAGAAGATTACTCAAAATTGGACGTGAAGGGCGTTTCCGTAATTTTTGGAAATTTTGAAATTTGTGGGGAATTCAAATTGAGTATACTAGCATATGTACAATACTTATAATTGCATGACTATGTAGTTTGTTGGAAGAAAATCGGTCGAAATCGCATCCTAAAGTTGAAAATTCAGCAAGCTAGAAAAGAGGAATTTCGACGTCTAGGTCAAATTTGGGGATTTTTAAAATTTTGAAATTGGTTGAAACGAATTGCATGGTAGTGTGTAGCATGTCATTTGGAATGTGTAGCATCAAATTTGGTGTTAAAACTCCTAACGGTTTGGGAGAAATCGAAGTTTTACTAAATTTGGGAATTTTCGGCTACGTTAACGAAAGCAAGTTGAGATTTTGTGTTTGCTTGATGTTTAAGGATTGTTATAGCATGAAAACTATGGGATTATGTTTCTAAGCATGCATGAACATGTTTCTAACTTAGAACAAGTTTAACATGGTATTTTGAGAAATCTAAGTGAAGAAATCAATTGAGAAGATGATGAATAGTGATTTCCTTACTTGGTTGAGTAATACTTGATGTGTTGATGTTGTGGAAGCTTCAAACCACTTGGAATCTCCTTATAATTGATTGTTAGTGCGTTTTCCAGAAAGCCCCTCCACAAGAAAAATGAGTTAGAAATGAGAAATGAAGTGAAAATGAAGTTTAAAAGCCTGATTTTTCTTTACTGTTGAGCTTGGTCGACCAAGGCTATAAAATGTGAGAAAATTTGGTTTTTTGGTGAAATTTTTGGATTTTGACAAATGTTTGATTATTTTCTTACTATATTGATGAACCTTTATATGATTTGAGCATTTTAATCATATGGTCAAGTGAGTTTTGATGAATCTTCATGTCTCGATGTGGTCGATCTTCTTTTGCAGAATGGTGCTTTTGAGAAATCGTCTTGTCGGCTCCGATAATACTGGCAACGAAGAGACACCTGCTGGGGGATCTGACCAACAAACCCAAGAGGACAGCCATACTACAAATGGCATCCCCAATGCCCCTGATATTGGAAGCTTCAAGGACATTGCTAGCATCATGACGAACATGATGCAGTAGCAGCAAACTCAGTTCAATTAGATGATGGCTGGTTTTGTGACTCTTTGGGAAGAGAATCATGCAGGCGGGCATGGTAATCCCGGCATGGCAGCCCCATATGTGGAGAGGTTCGCTGGAACCCCGCTAATGGAGAGCTTCTTGAACCTGCAAGTGCCATCCTTTACTGGTGTATCAAAGGATGTTCTGTTCCCTAACAAATGGCTAAGGGAATTAGAAAAGGCCTTCCGAAACTTGTAGTATACGGATGCACAGAAAGTACTCTTCGCCGAGCAGAAGCTTCAGCAGGAAGTAGATGCATGGTGGACTTCTTTTCGCCCTATTCTAGAAACCCTCCATGCTGGTGTTGTCTCTTGGGAAGTATTCAAAGAAGCCTTCTGTAAGAACTATTTCCCTGAGGTAGTGAAGGATGCTAAGGAGACAGAATTTATGGCATTCGATCAAGGTTCCTTATCAGTGCTGGACTACTAGCAGAAGTTTGAAGAGTTGTTCTTTTTCGCCCCTGATTCGATAAAGTCTGACAATGCGAAAGCAAAGAAATTCTTCAAAGGATTGCAGCCATCTTTGAAGACATATCTCACCCTCCTCCCTCTTGAGAGCTATGCCCAGGTGGTTCAGAATGCTAAGAAGTTGGAAGAAGCTGAAAGAGAAAATGCGAGGGGAATTCAGTTTTCGAGTTCCAAGGCAAGAAGGGAAGAGTGAGCAAGAAGACTTTGACAGCTTTAATGCAAGTCCACGCTTTGGTGGAAAGTGCTTCACCTGGAAGCAAGGTCAAAGAAGGGAAGAGACTTGAAGAAGTCAGAGTTGCTTGTAACTTTGCTGATGTGTTTCCAGACGATCTGTCAGGACTACCCCCTGATAGAGAGGTTGAGTTTTCCATAGACTTGATTCCTGGAGCGTCTCCGGTATCTAAGGCTCCGTATAGGATGGCACCTACCAAGCTAGAAGAGTTGCAAACACAACTGAATGAGCTCTTGGAAAGAGGTTTTGTGCATCCAAGTGTATCACCCTGGGGAGCTCCAGTCTTGTTTGTGAAGAAGAAGGACGGTAGTATGCGTCTATGCATTGACTACCGGGAGTTGAACAAGCTGACGATCAAGAATAGATACCCGCTGCCCCGGATTGATGATCTGTTTGATCAGTTGAAAGGCACGGCTGTGTTCTAGAAGATTGGCTTAAGGTCTGGCTATCATCAGTTGAAAGTGAAGCCAAGTGATATCTTTAAGAAAGCCTTCAGAACAAGGTATGGACATTATGAATTTAGAGTTATGCCTTTTTGTTTAACTAATGCTCCTGCCGTGTTCATGGACCTCATGAACCGAGTATTTCATGACGTGCTTGATAAGTTTGTAATCGTTTTCATTGATGACATCTTGATCTACTCGAAGAATGAGGAAGAACATGTGAAACACCTGAACTTCACATTGCAAAGGTTGAGAGAAAAGAAACTCTATGCTAAATTTAGCAAGTGTGACTTTTGGCTCTCAAGGGTGGTGTTTCTTGGTCATGGTTTTTCAGCCAAAGGTATCCGTGTTGACCCGGAGAAGGTGCAAACTGTTACCGATTGGGAAAGACCGAAGACCGTGATTGAGATAAGAAGTTTTCTTGGATTGGCGGGATACTATCGGAGATTTATTGAGAACTTTTCTAGGTTGGCTACTCCTATGACTAAGCTAACTAGTAAAGAAGAGAAGTTTGTTTGGACCAAAGCCTGCAAGAAAAATTTCGAAGAGCTGAAAGTTAGATTGACAAGTGGGGTTTTAACTATACCTGATAGTTCCGGTGGGTTGACAGTCTACACTGATGCTTCCAAGATCAGTTTGGGTTGCGTGTTGATGCAACATGGTAAGGTAGTGGCTTATGCCTCTCGGCAATTAAAGGATTATGAGCGGAACTACCCCACTCATGACTTAGAGCTTGTCGCCGTTGTTTTTGCTTTAAAGATTTGGAGACATTACCTATACGGTGAGAAGATCGCTATCTTCATAGATCATAAGAGTTTGAAATACTTCTTCACCCAAAAGGAGCTGAACATGAGACAAAGAACGTGGTTGGAGTTGGTTTCTGACTATGATTGTGACATCAAGTATCACCCAGGTAAAGCAAATGTAGTCGCGGATGCTCTTAGTAGGAAAGGTCAAAGGAAGGAATTGAACTTGTATGCTTTGAGTCGGCCCTTGTTGTCGTCGATGGAAAGATTTGGTTTGGAAGTGGTCCCTGAGGGTTCGGATTGTGTTCTTTATGCCATGACGGCAAGATCCACCCTTAGAGATCGGATTGTTGCTTTGCAGAGTTCTGATCAAGAGTTGAAAGAGAAGATTGAGAAGATTGCCACAAACTCAGAAATGGACCCTGCTTTTAGTACATCTTTAGATGGTACCTTATTGTTTAGAGGTAGACTTTGTGTGCCAGTTGTTGATGAAATCAAGAAGGAAATATTGAAAGAATCGCACCAGTCGATCTTTACAATACACCTTGGATGTACCAAAATGTACAAGGACTTAAGGGAACATTTTTGGTGGAATGGTTTGAAAGCGGATGTTGAAGATTTTGTTGCCAAGTGTGAGACTAGCCAACATGTGAAAGCCGTTCGTCAACCTCCGTCCAGATTGCTTCAGCCCCTTCCTATTCCTAGTTGGAAGTGGGAAGATATCTCCATGGACTTCGTGACTAGCTTGCCTCGGACAAGTAAGGGAAATGACACTGTGTGGGTGATTGTTGATAGGTTGACCAAATCAGCCCATTTTATTCCTATGAAGATCACTTACACTTTGGACAAGCTAGCTAGGCTTTATGTGGACAATGTGGTTCGTCTACACGGAGTGCCGGTGAGTATTGTTTCTGATCGTGGTCCTAGGTTCACCTCAAGGTTTTGGAATGGTTTGCAGAAAGCCTTGGGAACCCAATTAAATCTGAGTACAACCCATCATCCACAGTCTGATGGACAATCTGAGCGGACAATTCAAATCTTGGAGGATATGCTCAGATCTTGTGTGGTGGATATGGGAGGAAATTGGGATGAACACTTTGCTTTGGTTGAGTTTGCCTATAACAACAGTTATCAAGCAACAATAGGCATAGCTCCATTTAAAGCTTTGTATGGTAACACTTGTAGGACACCTTTGTATTGGACTGAGATGGGTGAAAGAAGAGTCTTAGGTCTGAAAATGATTGAAGCTACAAGTGCGATGGTTGACATGATTAGAGAAAGGCTCAAGTCTGCCCAGTCAAGACAAAAATCGTATGCTGACAAAAGAAGGACCGATTTGGAATTTCCAATTGGAGACAAAGTTTTCCTTAAGGTATCACCTATTAATGGGGTGACGAGATTCAATGTGAAAGGAAAGCTTAGCCCTCGTTTCATTGGACCTTTCGAGATCTTGGAGAAGGTTGGACCTGTTGCATACCGCTTGGCTTTGCCCCCATCTCTTGCTGGAGTTCACAATGCGTTTCATGTTTCGATGCTTCGAAAGTACAGAGAACCCGGAACCCATACTACAGCAAGAACCCGAAGGACTTAGTGCCGATCTTTCTTACGATGAAGGACCAGCAGCCGAAATCCTAGACAAAAAGGACAAGCAATTGCAGAATTGCACCATCCCTTTTGGTGAAGATTCGGTGGAAGAACCATACCCCGGAAGAAGCTTCATGGGAGAAAAAAGAAGACATGAAGGAGAAGTTTCCTCATCTTTTTGGAAGCACAGGTACGCTTTCAATTTCGAGGACGAAATTTCTTTTAAGGGGGGGGGGGAGAATGTAAAATCCGGCCTTATCCTAACCCTGACTGGCCCGAATTTTGTACTGTTGTAGGTCCGAAGACCCGAAATGGTGATAGAAGAGACTTGTGGGCCCTCTTAGTTGAAGATTCAATGCTTGATCTAGAGCCTATGGACATTGACAATGATGCCCCTCACTTGAACACATTTTTTCAATGGTTAGTGAAAATCTGCGCATCGAAGAAGATTGAATTAGTTGAAGCACCTATTGAACCCCCGTGCTCAATCTGAAGGTAATTTTTTAAACTAGACTTGTTGATTGACTTGTAGGAGAAAACCCAACTCAATTCGAATCAGTCTGACCTTCCAAATCCCTGTTCTAAGGTGGCCGTAAGCCTTGGTCAACTGACCAGTCGACCAGCAGTTATGAAATTAGAAAATTTACAAAATTACTTACCATTTTGACCCTACCTTTTTGGAACTTGTGAATCAAGGTCTACCCCAATCATTGGCACTCCTGAGAACGAGGAGTGACACTCTCTTGGCCCTTTCTTGGTGTTTGTGAAGATCCTTGACTCCAATCATTGGTTTTCCATCTCAATCATCAACTCAAGGTATGATTCCTCTTATTCTTCTTCTAATCTACTCAATCTTCTATTAATTTATGATCTTTGGACCATGGTTGAAGCACTGCAACCTTGCAAACACTTGGCCATGAACTTCCCCATTCGTTTCCATCAATCTCAATTCATTCTTGCTATGATTATGTTCACCTACATTACAATCCCATGATTCCTTTCATTTCAACCTATTATTTAGTTCAAATTGAAGTGTAGATGTATGCTAGATTGAATTACTATTGATTCATGATCCTAATTTAATTCTTGTCATCCCCTTAATTGATTCCCCATCAATTCTTACTATTGCAATCAATTCCAATTCAATGTGTGATATTTAGCATATAAAACATAGGGTTTCAAATTGGGTATTCACAATTGGACCGTTGGATTGTGATACTATTTGGTGGGTAGTGTCCCCATATAGCCATAATCATGCCCTCCAAGTTTCATGTCGATCGGAGCACCGGAAGATCAGTTTCAGGCCAACTCCCCAATTTTTCCGGTTACTGTTTAAGCTTTGGTCGACTGACAGTCGACCAGCCAATCGACCAAGATATGACAGCAACTCTATTTGTGGCCGAAATGCTTCGTTTGACCTCCGATTTGATTTCTTTCTTCTCTATTGTTGATTATATGTTGTCTACGGTACAAACACTGGCTTTTGGGCTATTCTTAGTGACTCTTGATTTTATTCCCGACTCGATTAAGGTAAGGATGGTCGTTACCTCAAGTACGTTGATTATGCAAACATACTTCTACTTTGGAAACTTAGTAGATATACTTGATATGTGTACTCCTTAGCCATGTATGACTGTTATATTTATTTTTATCAGTAATAATATGTTATATATCATTCGGAATATCATGCTTAACTATTCTTTATGATTATGTATATCATTAATCATGTTATGATATGCCTTTGTTTATATGATGAATTATTGATCATGTATGATATGATGAGATTGAGCTTGTGAATGAGTACGTATGACTTGGGATTGGAAAGTGTCCTACCGACACTTCTGTCCTTGGACATTGGAGGGAATAGTATGGGATGTTCTCCAAAGGTTTCCATCGACACTTTCCTGGGTCATTGGATGACATACATAGGATTGTCTAGGTGTATGGCTAGGACTATCCTTGTTGTATCAGACCCGAATCGGAAGGGTATTGAGACCGAACGACTCGTGGTAGGGTATGGTTGATGGGCACTCAAGACCGGTAACCACCCCATGAGAGGACATAAACTATACCGCGGATACCTGAAAGGGGCCATTTATTGGTAGGGTTGCAAATGGATAGGCTTGGGCTCACGGGCGCTCAAGACCGGTAACCAATCCGTGAGAGAACGTGAGAGAAGAACACAAGCAAAGCACACAAGGGAAGAACACAAGCAAAGCACACAAGGGAATTTAACATGGTTCGGCAAAACCTTGCCTACGTCCATAATTACATGGACCCACAGAATACAAGACACCCAAACCCAACAATCTCCACCTTGGCTTGAATTTTGCAAACCACCTTGAAGAAAACTGTTGATGATGTCTCTCTGCAATCACCAGTCTCTATATATCCACTACACTTTACAGCATGGCCCACATCCCCTCCAGGGATGCTTTTGTTACCGCCATCACTAAACCAGCATGGCGCACACCCTCCACCTGGGGTGTCCCGTACAACTCATTGCTACTATACACGCATGACCTACATCCCCTCCAGGAATGCTTTTGTTACCTCCATCACTAAACTAGCAAGGCACACACCCCCACCTGGGGTGTCCCGTATAGCTCATCGCCGCTATACACGCATGACCCACATCCCCTCTAGGAATGATCTGTTACCGCTATCACTAAACCAGCATGGCACACACCCCCACTTGAGTGTCCCATACAACACATCGCCGCTATACACGCATGACCCACGTCCCCTCCAGGAATGCTTTGTTACCGCCATCACTAAACCAACATGGCACACACCCCCACCTAGGGTGTCCCGTACAACTCATCACCGCTATACACGCATGACCCACATCCCCTCCAGGAATGTTTTTGTTACCGCCATCACTAAACCAACATGGCACACACCCCCACCTGGGGTGTCTGTACAGCTCATCGCCACTATACACGCATGACCACATCCCCTCCAGGAATGCTTTGTTACCGCCATCACTAAACCAGCATGGCACACCCCCCCACCTAGGGTGTCTTGTACAACTCATCACCGCTATACGACATGACGTGGCTCCATCTTTCCGTCACAACCAGGCTCCAAGAGATCACTGCCACTCACCAAATCCAAATCCAAAGTCACTCGCTTCTTTTCAAATTTGCCCTTGTTTTGCGCCTAAACAACTTGCAAATTCCATCTACCTGTACCCCTTGCCAAAGTGTCAATTGGAGCTCCACCTATTTCAACACTACCTGCAAGCCTGTACAGTTTACCTGATCTGTGGCTTTCGTACCCATCAATCAACTGAAATAACCTTACCATTGATTTCCATACAAACTCACAAAATCAATACCAACGGAACAAAACTCCTCTATCCGTCACTTCCACTGAGTCCGGAACGCCCAAAAACCTTAGGAACACTTAACTCCGTACAAAAAACCTTCACACAAAATCATGTGGAAACAACTTGTACAGTATGGTCCAATAACAAAAAAAAAAAAAAAAAAAAGAAAAATCCATTTTTTCTTTTTTCCGTCTTTTTCCCACAACGATTTTTTTCCCCCTTCCACGGTTCCACTTTCCACGTTCTCCAAACTCAACTTCTCAACCTTTTTTTTTTTTCTCTCTCTCTTTTCAAAAGATATGTAACCACTTTAAAGAAAAAAAGTAAAAAAAAAAACTTCAAAAAATCCACTTTAACGAGCAAACACCTACAATCCAACTTCAGTCGAACCACCCTCTTCTCAAATATTTTTTTTAAGCGATCTAATCCGATCAAACTACAAGAAAAAAATATTAAAAAACTTAACGATTCTAGATCTAGAATCATACCTTCGATCAAACCATCGAAGCCTTTTCCGTTCTCCTGGCACCTATCCTCTTCCTTCTAGATCTTTGCACACCTCCAGCGACGATCCACCGAACCTCGCTCTTGATACCACTTGTTAGGGATAATGGATGCACAACCACAAACAGAGAAGAACACAAGCAAAGCACACAAGGGAATTTAACGTGGTTCGGCAAAACCCTGCCTACTTCCACCAGAGAGAAAAAGAGTTTCACTATTTCCAGGAAACCTCACACCACTCTCACACCCACAAAGTGCTACCCTTTGTTTGCCCTCCATCCTTATCAGTAGACTTGTAAATGGATCGGGCCTCCAAATTCGCATTCGTATTCGTTTAAGGGTATCCGTATTTGAAAATTTTCTTACTGGAAAATATCCGTATCCGTCCACTAAGCAACCGGATTCGGATAATTTCTTATCGGATAGGATAATATCCGGATAAATTTTTATCCGGATAGAGTAAAGTATTTAACATTTTTTCTTTAAAAATAGATGATAATCGGATTCGGATACTGGTAATCGGATTCGGATAGCGGTATTCGGTAATTGGAAATTAGAAATTGATAATAAAAAATGTAAAAAAGTGACAATTATCAATCAATAATCGGATATTTTATCGGATATCCGATAAAGTTTTGGATTCAGATTCGGATGCCTTCTCTAAATTTTTGCCGGATTCGGATTCGGATAGCGGATTTGCTGATCGGATTCGGATTCGGATTCGGATACTAGTGTATCCGAGCCGAATCCGGTCCGTTTACAAGCCTACTTATCAGAATGGGTACCCCAATCCCCTACAGGGATTGATTCCCCAATCTCCTATAGAGATTGATACCTATAGGTTATCCCACAGAGACTATTTATAGGGAAATCTAAAACCTTAATCCCAATGTAATTACAGTTTTACCCCAGTACTAGTAATTGACCCAAACCCCGTTTCAATTACAAACACAACCAAAACCATAATTACATGGACCCACAGAATACAAGACACCCAAACCCAAAGGGAAAGAGAAAGGGAGGAAAATGGTAGGAGATATTTTAATTTCTTCTTTGATCACAGGTTTTGCCACATGTGGTTCTTTCTTTCACAGATCTACTGGGTTTATTCAAAATAAGGTTGGAAAGGGAAAATATGCAACCAAATCATTAGAACAACACATTGGGAGATCAAAACCCAAAAAATTCGATGAGATGAAGACCTTCCAATGTTATACCTATCAAGGTTGAACTGATTATGAGAGATAGCATCAAGGTTGAAATGAAATGAGTCTCCACTATCACTATCGCCTTCCCTTCTCTTGATTCCCACTCTCTACGTTCGTTCTTGCAAATAAGACGAACAAAATGGTTGAAGATGATGAAAGGGTTGAAGATGAGAACCCACCTCTCTGCGTATGCTCTCTGTGTTTGTTCTTAGGGGTCAAAGCCAAAGATTGAAGAGAGATCGTTGTCCTCTCTCTCTCTCTCTCTCTCTCTCTCTCTCTCTCTCTCTCTCTCTCTCTCTCTCTCTCTCTCTCTCTCTCTCTCTCTCTCTCTCTCTCTCTCTCTCTCTCTCTTTGTTGTGTGTGTGTGTGTGTGTTCACATTCGTTTTCCTTCTTTTGAATGATTTTGAACCTGGTATTTTGTTTGTGCTTGGGTTCGGTCTGGTCAAGTGAAACAAGGGTTGGGTTTGAATCGTTGAACCAAACGGTTCAACGATTTGGCTTCACTTGAAATACTGAAAGAGCACATGTTGAAAGAGCAACGGCCAATATTAAATTTGGTGTGGTGTGATAATATGAAGCATACGCAACTCAGTGCGTCAATACTTATACCAATGGTGATGTGAGAGAGTGGTGACTTAATCCCCAACCATGGTTTTTGATGAGGATGTAAAATCCGGCCTTATCCTAACCCTGACTCGGCCCGGATTTTATACTGTTGCAGGTCCGAAGACCCAAAGTGGAGGTAGAAGAGACTTGTGGGCCCTCTTAGTTGAAGATTCGATGCTTGATCCAGAGCCTATGGACATTGACAATGATGCCCCTTACTTGAGCACATTGTCAGTGTTGAGTAAAAATCTGTGCATCGATGAAGATTGAATTAGTTAAAGCACTTATTGGACCCCCGTGATCAATCCGAAGTTATTTCTTGAAACTAGACTTGTTGATTGACTTGTAGGAGAAAACCCAACTCAATTTGGATATGTCTGGCCTTCCAAATCCACTCCTGAAGTTGCTATCATGCCTTGGTTGACTGCTTGGTCGACTGATAGTCGACCAACAGTAATGGAATTCGAATTTTTACAAAATCACTTCCCATTTTGCCCCTACCTTTTTGGAACTCGTGAATGAGGACCTAGGCTAATCATTTGCACTCCAGAGCACGAAGTTGGGCACTCTCTTGGGCTTTTCTTGGTGTTTGGGAAGATCTTTGACTCCAATCATTTGTATTGCACATCAATCATCAACTCAAGGTATGATTCCTTCTATCCTTCTTCTAATCTATTCATTTTCTACCAAAGTATGATCTTAAGACCATGGTTGAAGTGCTGCAACCTTGCAAACACTTAACCATGAGTCTTCCCCAATCAATCCCATGATTATCACCCCATTCTTGCTATGCTATGATTAAATTAGGATTGCTTACATTGCATTACCTTGATTCCTTTCATTTCAACCTTGTGTTGATTCAAAATTGATATGTAAATGCATGTTAGGTCTAGACTACTATGAATTCTTGATTCTAATTTGATTCTTACCATTCACTTAATTGATTCCCATCATTCTTTACAATTTCAATCAATTCCAATTCGATTCTTGATATTTATCATATAGAGCATAAGACTTCGATTTGGGTATTTTTAATTGGGCTGTTGGATCGTCATGTAATTTAGTGTGTAGTATCCTCATACTGTTGTAAACATGCCCTCCAAATTTCGTGTCGATCGGAGCACCGGAATGTCAGTTTCTGACCAAGTTTTCAATTCTGCCCAGTGGTTAACAAGTCTTGGTCGACCAAGCCAGTCAACCAAGATATGAGAACACCCCTATACTTGGCCGAATTGATTTGTTTAACCTCCGATTCGACTATTTTCTTCTTTGATGTTACTTGTATGTTGTCTAGGGTACCAGCACTTATTTCTAGGACTATTCTTGGTGATCATTGATTTTATTTACGACTCGATTAAGGTAAGGAGGTCGTTAACTCAAGTATGTTAATTATGTAAACATGCTTATACTTTGAGAACTCAATGGTTATATTCCTATGTGTATTTTCTTTATCATACATGACTACTCTATGCATTCTTATCAGTAGTAGTATGTCATATATCATTTGGAATATCATGTTTAATTGTACTTTATGATTTTATATATGATTAATCATGATATGATATGCCTCTGTCTATATGATGAATCATTGATTAAGTATGATATGATGAGATTGAACTTGTGATTGACTACGTATAACTTGGGATTGAGAAGTGTCCTTTCGACACTTCTGTCCTTGGACATCGAAGGGAGTAGTATGAAATATTCTCCGAAGGTGTCCATCGACGCTTTCCCGGGTTATTGGATGACATACATAGGATTGTCTAGGTGTATGGTTAGGATATTTCCTTGTCGTATCAGACCCGAATCGGAAAGGTATTGAGATTGAACAACCCGCGGTAGAGTATGGTTGATGGGCACTCAAGACCGGTATCCACTCCTTGAGAGGACTTAAACCATACTGCGGATACCCGAAAGGGGCCATTTATTGGTAGGGTTGCAAATGGATAGACCTGGGCTCACGGGCGCTCAAGACCGGTAACCAACCCGTGAGAGTGTCACATCTACTCAGCCGGTACCCCATTTGGAATACCCGGGATGTGATCCACCGTCCAAGGATCAATGATCTGAGGTCCATGCCTCTCACATACACGGTAACATAATCATGAACAGTAATAATCAATGGTAAAAACAATTAATACTAAACAATATGTATAAGATAGGATTAAATATATATCAGAGTGCGGAAGATAGATAATATCAGAATGTGGTCAAAATCATATCAGGGAGAGAAGGTGTGGTAGCCACTCTCTGAAAGCAGCAGAAAGTAAAAGTAGCTAAGTACAAGTCCAAGTATTAAAGATAATTCCGAAAAGATAATTAATTACAGGTCCAAGAACTCCAAAAATACACCAGGGGAATGGGGCACTAAGCTAGGGTTTCTTCTATACTAATGGTAGTCTCCTCAACAGTACGGATGAAGTAAACCCAACGCTGCCGCTCCCACACAACTGTGGGGCTAACCCTGGTGCGGATAGTAATCCTCCTCGGCTCCAATATACGGATCCTCACCGACGCCACTACCCGGAGGGTAGTATGTGGAATCATAGTCCGCCTCAAAGGAGGTGCCATCGTAGTCCTCGGTACTTGGAATGTAATCTAAAAACATTTGCACAAAAAGGAATGAGTTCGAAGAACTCAACAAGGCAGTTATTCCATAATTAGAAATCATACACATTCATAACGTAGTATAATGCAATGCGATATGGAACATATGATGCAAATATGAGTCTAACTCTATGAATGCTAGTCTCTAGGGTAGACATGCTTTAAGTCATAGCACCGTACTTATTTGGGTCGTCAGTCACTCTCCCATTTCCATATCTTGGGAATGCCTGGGGAAGATCGGTAAAGTCATCAAAAAACTTTAGTAAGGGGATCGATCACTGCTCTCTCACATCACCATTTGGTCAAGTACTGGCGCATGTCACAGTAAAGCCTAGCCCAATGCAAGTCATCTACTCAGTCGGTCAAGTCAGATTCAGATACGTCCATTCCTCGCCCCCGGCGATCCTTTCCGGTATCCTTCACACTAGAGTCAGCGAAATCCCGGATTTCGGACTCATCAACCCTATTGGTCATCCACATATAGTAAACGGGAAGCTCTCACGTCCTCTCACGGATTGGTTACCGGTCTTGAGCGCCCGTGAGCCCAAGTCTATCCATATGCAACTCTACCAATAAATGGCCCCTTTCAGGTATCCGTAGCATGGTTTATATCCCCTACCGGATTGGTTACCGGCCTAGAGCGCCCATACAACCATACACTACCACGGGTTGTTCGGTCTCAATGCCCTTCCGATTCGGGTCTGACACGACAAGGATAGACCTAGCTAACCAACTAGACAGTCCTATGTATGTCATCCAATAACCCGGGAGAGTGTCGATAGGCACCATCAGAGAACATCCCATACTATTCCCTCTGATGCCTAAGGACAAAAGTGTCAATAGAACACTCCTCAATCCCAAGTCATACGTAAGAAATCACATATTCAATCTCATCATTTCTCATGCATCCAATGCATATCCATAATAGTAATCAAATCATGATATTGAAACGAATCATTATAAACATAAGCAAGTCAAAATGATACAGTAACACAACAAGAGTATAAAGGTTTAAATGCTACTGTTCTAACACATGTGTAACAGTCTTATAATGATTGAAAGAAAATCAAAAGATTTCATTCTTTAAATAAAACACAATTCAATATTTGATGACTTATATGTTTATGGAGATAACCATCCTTACCTTGGGTAGAATTGATGATGAATTGAGAGTACCAAGAAATAGTCCAAAATAATTATTAAGGCCCTAAACAAATATCAATAATAAGTTAGAGAAAGGATTAAGAAGATTGGATATCAATTGGATCAAAACTGGCCAAGGTTGCTGTCAGCAACAACTTTGGTCGATGGTTTTGGTCGATGGTATCGACCAAAAGGATCGACCAAAATTCCTTCGGGACAGAATGATGGGTTTTGGGTGTTTTCATCCTAAATTGGTTTTCCGGTGTTCGGATCAATCTGAAACTTGGAGGAACACTTAACAACAGTAGTAAGACACTATAAGTCAAGAAAATTACCCAATCCAATGGTCCAAACAAAAAGCCCCAATTTGAGATAACAAGTTCAAGTGATAAACATCATGGCATGAGTTGGAATTGATTGCATTGATGAGGAATGGCATGTAATAGTTAGAGGAACTAATAGAAATTCAATTGGAATCATATAGAAGTGATAATCATGAACATAGCATGCCCTACAACTCAGTTTGGTATAAAATGACATGATGTTAATAGAAGAATAGGGGAATACATAAGCTAGGCATGAGGTGGAGGCATAGCATCAATGGATGGCTAAGAAACTCATAGGTTAATCATGTGTAGACACTTGGAGTGGTGGTTGCAAGGTTGCAGCACCATTTCCAATGTCTCACCAGCAATAAAGGAAAAGAAAAGAGTAGAAAATGGTAGGGTAGAGAGTGGAATGGTGATTCATACCTTAGTGTGGAAGAAGTAGACAAGAATCAATAGTAAACAATGAGTTTTTGATGAGGTGCCCTTCACATTAGCCAAGGAGGTGCCTTGGGAAGCTCTCCCCATGATTTCAGGTGAGAAAAAAGATTGCACAAGGCTCAAGGCTCGAGGTCATAATAAATAGAATAGGAATATTCCATGGAATCTTTAACTTGGCAGACTGGGAAACTTTGGTCAATGGTTTTGGTCGATGGTATCGACCAAAAGGATCGACCAAAATGTTTCTCAGCAGAAAAACAAGTTTAGTTCAGCAACTTCAAGTAGGGATTTGAAAGGCTATACAAGGTCAATTTGAGTGAGGTTTTCTTCCACAATTCAATCAAGAAGTCTAGTTTCGGGGAATACATTCGGATTGTGCATAGGAGGTCAATAGGTACATCAACGAGACTAATCTTCTCCGATGCGCAGACTTTCCTTAAACATTGATAATGCATTTAAGCAAGGGGTATCATTATCAATGTCCATAGGCTCAGTCTCCGAATCATGATCATCAATCAGAATGGTCCATAGGTCTCTTCTACCACCGCTTCGGGTCTTCGGACCTGAATACAACAGTGGATCCGGGTTAGGGTCAGGGTTAGAATAGGGCTGGATATTGCGGGGGGGGGGGGGGGGGGGGGGGCTTTTTTTGGGGGGGGGGCAGGGGGGGGGGGGGGGGGGGGGGGGGGGGGGGGGGGGGGGGGGGGGGGGGGGGGGGGGGGGGGGGGGGGGGGGGGGGGGGGGGGGGGGGGGGGGGGGGGGGGAGGGGAGGGGGGGGGGGGGGGGGGGGGGGGGGGGGGGGGGGGGGGGGGGGGGGGGGGGGGGGGGGGGTGGTTATTAATAAATGGTGGGGGGGGGGGGGGGGGGGGAGGTGAACCCAACCATGGTTTGATGAGGACCTTACCCAATTACCACGGCAGACCCAAGATATCTATATGATTAAGGGGGAGTGACAGACGACCCAAAGAAGTATGGTGCTATGGCTTAAAGCATGTCTAGCTTAGAGACTAGCATACTTAGGATTAGAATCATATATCATCATTGTCTCATATCATACTGCATCATACCATGATTTGTATCGGATGAACTATGTATTATGAAACGACTTGCCTTGTTGAGTTCTTTTGAACTCATTCCTTTCGTGCAATTTGTTAGATTATCCTGCATGTACATAAGATCCTGATGGCGCACACTACGACCCGAGCTATGATCCCGCATACTACCCTTCGAGTGATGGCTACGATGAGAGTCAGGATTATTGTGCCGAGGAGGATTATGGTTCGTACCAGGGTTAGCCCCACCTTAGTGAGGGAGCAGCCGCGCTTGGTTCACTTCATCCATACTTATGAAGAAACAATCATTAGGATTGAAGAAGCCTTTGCGTAGTGCCCCATTTCATTGGATGACTGTAAACTTATGAGTATATTGTCTTTAGCTTTTATCGATTTACTCTTAATACGGATTTGTAATTCAGTTTAATTAATCACCTTTCCGCTATTTTGAAAGGGTGACTTCTGATCACTCTTTCCCCTTGAAGATTACTTTTCTGAGAATTTGATACCTTATATTTCCGCACTCTGATTGATTATCTTTTATTATTATTCATTTGATCTGTTTATTGCTTACTTTAAACCTTGATTATATTGTTCATGATTATGTTATCGTATATGTGGCAGGCATGGCCGCTCGATCTAGATCTTCGGGCTGTGGATCACATCCAGGGTATGCCAGATAGGATACCGGCTGGGTGGATGTGACAGAGGACTTTACCCAATTACCCCGACAGACCCAAGATATCATGTACGATTAAGGGGGAGTGACAGACGACCTTAAGAAGTATGGTGCTATGGCTTAAAGCATGTCTACCTTAGAGTCTAGCATGCTTAAGTTAGAATCATATTTCATCATTGTCTCATATCATCTTGCATCATATTGTGACTTGTATCGTATGATTTGTGTATTGTGGAACGATTCGCCTTGCTGTGTTCTTTGAACTCATTTCCTTTCTGCAATTTTTTTGTTAGACATATCTGCCGGTACTGAAGACATTGATGGCTCCTACTATGAGGCGGCACAGGATCCCTCATACTATGGTGAAGGTCCTGGCTATTACGAAGATTATAGTGAAGGTGCCGAGGGTGATTACCCTCCGTACTAGAGTTAGTCCGACCTTGATTTGGGAGAGGCCATGCTTGGTCTCCTTTGTGTACACTTACGAGGATACTCTATTCATGACGGAGGAGACTCTAGCCTAGGCCTTTATGTCTTTTTGGAACATCGGATATGTTGTAATAACTCTTTGGATTTATTCTTGATGTTGGGATTTGTAACTGAATTGATTAACAATCTTTCCGCTTCTTCTGAGAAAGAGTGACTTCTGATCACTCTCTTTCTCTTTGAGACTTCCTTGATATGTATTTGATACTTGATAATTTTTACACTCTGATTGATTATCTTTTCTTATTCACTTGATCTGATTATGACTTGCTTAAAACATTGATTATACTGTTCGTGATTATGTTATCGTGTATGTGGGAGGCATGGCCGCTCGATCCTTCATCCTCGAGCTGTGGATCACATTCCCAAGTATGCCAGATAGTATACCGGCTGGGTGGATGTGACAGTCTGGAATGGGGTTTTATCCATCATGAGATGCTATCCTATGGGTTCCCTCCTAAATGGATTCAATGGTTCATGTTTTGTGTACAATCAATTTCTTACACTCTGCTTCTTAATGGCACAGAAGCTGGCAGTTTCACCCCGACTCGTGGCCGCAGACAAGGGGACCCCCTCTCACCCTATCTCTTCATTCTCTGTGCAGAGCTGTTGACCTCACACCTCGAATTGGTAGTAACGATCAATAACATAAAAGCATACAATTATCTCAGGGGGGTGAAAGATTATCTCACTTAGCCTTTGCGGATGATCTAATTTTATTTGGTCAAGCCTCTAAGTCGGAAGCTTGTACGTTTGGACGGATCATACAAGAATATTGCTCTTATTCAGGTTAGGGATTGAATTTCAACAAAACCCGTGCGCACTACTGCCCTAGCACTCCTTCTTCTATGAAGCGGACTTTGTCAGATCACTTTCATATCTCGCCTTCCTCTGCAGCAGACATTTATCTAGGATCCCTCTTTTTGCTGGAAGAATGAAGCGGAAACATTGTGTCACTCTTCTTGCTCGAGTCACCACTCATCTTTAGGGCTAGAAGGCAAAACTTCTATCTTATCCAACGAAACAGGTACTTATCAACTCTTCCATGGCAGCAATGCCAAAATATGCTATGTCCTGCTTCAAATTGCCGACATCTACTGTATTGGACCTTGAAAGACTCATGCGATCCTTCTTCTGGTCTAATGAAGAGAAACAACACATGGATACGGTTGATTGGTAATCTCTCTGCAGGCCCAAATCTGAAGGTGGTCTAAATTTTAGAAATCTTCAGGCTATTAACCTTGCTCTTCTGTCTCAGAAGGCTTGGGAACTTCTCCAGTTCCCTAACTCACTTTGGGGTCGTTTAATGTTGAACAAATATTGTAAGCATCATAGGTTTTTGGAGGTCCAACCGCAACAGACTGGTTCATGGGGTTGGTGGTCTATACTGAAGGGCCAAGATCTCATCTTGCGAGGAATTCTTTTTCAAGTAGGAGATGGAACCCAAATCAATCCCTGGACCTGCCCTTGGATCCTTGAGTACGACCGGGATAGGGGTTGTTATCCTTTTGCAAGAAGGGGGCCAGTTTCAGTGGCGTAATTGATTAATCAGAGCACTCATACTTGGGATCGGCATTTACTTTCTATTTGGTGGCCAAGCGAAACGGTACAGAAAATTCTGGCCATTCCTATTCCATCTATCCCCCTCAAGGACCATATTGTCTGGCAGGGGACATCATCAGGAGCTCACTCTGTTAAATCTGCTTATAGACTGGCCACTTCACCCAATTACTTTTCGGAGGGGCAGATTTCCCAGTCGCATATCTGGCGTCAACTTTGGAGTTGTCCTCTTCCCCCAAGGACCTTGCATTTTTTCTGGAAGCTCTTGCATCAGAAATTGCCTTCTGCATCTCTTCTGGCTGCTAGAGGATGTGCTTGTCCTTCTTCCTGCCGCTTATGTGGCCTTGAGGATGCCTCCCCTGACCACATACTCTTATTTTGTCAGGCCACAAGGTCAGTATGGTCAGAGCTCCATCACTCTGAGATGACGTTGGGAACTACTGTCAAGGATCTCGTTCTATAGCTTCTATCCACGTGGTCGTCTCTGGGCGTTCAACGTAAGGTTTTGGAACGTTTACTGATTATTTGGCTCCTATGGAATAATTATCATGCTCAGCTTGATGACTCGTCCCCTAGGCCACTTCCGTCTCATAGTTTTCACATATGCAAAGGTCTACAATTTTATTCCTCGTATAGTCACAAGGAGAAGACCAAGTCGGTTCGCCCTTTTCATATCTCGTGGGTCCCGCCTTGCCCCCCCAGCTATTAAAATCAATGTCGATGGCTCTTTTTTCAAGGAACAAAATTTAGGGGGCTTTGGCGGCTTAGCTCGAGACAACACAGGGAAGATTGTTTGGCTTTGGGAGCAGTTCGCAATGTCGGGATATTCTTACCCTGGAAGCAATGGCAATGCGTCAAGCCTTAATCTGGGCAAAGGATTTTGAGTTGACTCATTTAGAAGTCGAGAGTGACAACCAAGCGCTTATTGCTATCCTCAAAAAACCACCTATGGAGGCGCCATGGAAGCTTTTTCCTATCATTTCTGACATCCTTGGGCTGGTCCAGTCTTTTGACTTTATATCTCTAGCCCATGTCCACCGCGAAGCAACTATGCCGGCTGATACTTTGGCAAAGGAAGGCACTTTAACGCATGATACTTTTCTGTACAATTAGGTCCCTCCCCCGTATTTAAGTTGGTTTCTGTTGTTTGATGTTTTGAAGTTTGGATGTATGCGTGGTTTTTCGCTTTAATAAAATTCTCCTATTACCAAAAAAAAAAAAAAAAAACATACAGCAACAATATAAATTGTTAGCGAAATGACACAAACAATATATAATGGTATAAAAGATATGGTTTTACAATATGATCGAACCATCATTGTTCCATACTACAACAAAAACCATACCATATTGTTTTTGAAATGGTTCGAGACGATACAATTTTATATGGAAAGCTTCGGTTTCAACATATAGTTGACACTAGATTGACACCTTTTATTTGTAATAGCATAACTAGATTGCTTTATGATTCTATGGTTGGATAAATTTTAGCCTTCCACTAGTAGTTTAAGCATTGAATCTTTGGATAGAGTGAGTGAGTATACTGTTGCTAATGATTGAATTGTGGATCTATTATTATCCTCCATCCATGTTTTAAAGGCGCACGATTATTGAAATTCTTCTACGTTAAAGGAGAACTTTAATTTGCACTCTTAAGTTGATCTGGCTCTTTCATAACTAAAGAGGTTGTTTTCCTTTACCTTTTTTCTCAGTCTTCATCCTTTATTTGTGACTCCAAAGATGCTACTATATATAGTATATATTACTTGAGCGTTTGGTCTTGATTCTGCCTTTCAACTAAGGGTGTAAATGGATAATCGAAATCCGCTTTCGAATTCGCATCCGCATCTGTTTAGGGGTATCCGAATCCGTCCGATTACTAATAGGATGTGGATATGATATACCCCTTTCTTACCGATTATTATTCGTCGGATAAAATTATCCTATTAAGTTACTTATTTAGATTTATTTTTATTATTATTATAAAATTTTTACTTGTGATACGTGACTATTTTTCTAGTTTTCTACTAAAACAACTACCAAAGTTGCTAAATTCTTAAATTTCAAACCTAGCCCTCACAAATAAAATGGTAAAGATGTAAATAGGTAATTGAAAGCTTGTATTTGATATGTATTCATGCCCATTTAGAAGAATCTACTTAAGAAAATAACTATCAGATTATCATCCGAATCTGACTGAATCCGTCCGAAAACCAGTAGGATATTATCCGAATCCGTCCGAATATAATATGATGTGGATATGGTATTACCACTATCCGATCCGAATCCGGTCCGTTTACACCCCTACTTTTCAACCTATATTCTCTCGGCCTTGTGTGGCTGGTTTCATTCCTTACCCACCTCCTCATTAGTTTCCCTTTCTTCCTCTTCCTCCCTCTTTCATCATGTATCTCTTTCGAGCTGGCCATGGAAGATTACTTTAAACCTCTACTATTATTATCATTATTATTTTTTTTTAAGCCAGGAGATTTTTATATACAGGAGATTGCATATGCCGTCAGTGAGGTCAAACCCATAACCTCTTTAATAAAAGGAATGACTCTTTACCACTCTACTAAATCCTCTTGAAAAATAAAGTTGAAGAAGACCCCATAATCATTGATAGTCATACCATAGAGAGACTTGTCTCTCCTCTTGGTCTCCGGCACTAGTAGGTCTTGTTCAAGATGGCAAAAGATACCTAAAACTGGTCAATACACTTTTTAGAGCTTGTAATCAAAGATTTGGTTTTTCATGCCCCCTCTTGACCATCATAAATTCTTGTTTTCCTTTGAGAACAGAGTAGACTTGTAGAAAGCATTGGTTGGAGAACCCTAGCTAGTTAGTTAATGGGATATCTTGCTAGCACATTGGAGAGCTAATCAAAGTGGTGTTTCAATAAAGTCTTCCTACGGATGCAGCTTCTACCAGAGCAAATGGAGCTTTTACATCTCAAAGTGGGCGTCCAATTAGCCCAGAAGGTGGGATCTATTTTTTAGCGTATACGCTAGAATTGTAAGGTATAGGTGGCTCCCCAACAGTTCGACCCCTAAAACGGGAATTCCAACCAGACATTATCTTCTTAATGGAAACCAAATGCAGCTGCTCTCTAAAGGTTATTGGGAAACAGTTAAATCGAGAGAAACACGGTGGAGTTGAACCTATCAATCAAGAAGTCAGACTTGCTTGGCTTACTCTCGGAAGTCAGATTTAAGTGTGGACGTCATTCTAACGAATGTTAATGTCTCAGGCCTCAGAGTTTCACTACCTAACATTCCGAAGAGCATGTTTCATAACTTGATTGCATGGGAATCCCCACAAATTTGAAAGGCATAAGGTGCGGGAAAAAATCTGATATCCTGGAGATTGAAGGGATGGTAGCTGGCTGACGGTAGGAGATTTTAACGCCACCCTCTATTCAAAAGAAAAGGCGGGTGGCAAGCTAGCATGATAGTCAATATTGATTAAGTTAATGCACCATACTGAGCTGCGTATCCTTCATATTATCATAGTGCACCAGATTTAATATTGGTCGTTGATGAAAAGCATGTGCTCTTTCAGTATTTCAAGTTTCAAGTGAAGCCAAACCGTTGAACCGTTCGGTTCAACAATTCGAACCCAACCCTTGTTTCACCTGACTTGACCGAACCCAAGCACAAACAAATTACCAGGTTCAAAATCGTTCAAAAGAAGGAAAACGAACGTGAACACAGAGAGAGAGAGAGAGAGAGAGAGAGAGAGAGAGAGAGAGAGAGAGAGAGAGAGAGAGAGAGAGAGAGAGAGAGCTAGGTAGGAGAAGGCAACGCGAAAGGACGATGATCTCTCTTCAATCTTTGGCTTTGACTCCTAAGAACGAACAAACACAGAGAGCGTACGCAGAGAGGTGGGTTCTCATCTTCAACCCTTTCATCGTCTTCAACCATTTCATTCGTCTTATTTGCAAGAATGAACATAGAGAGAGTGGGAATCAGAGAAAGGGAAGGTCATAGTGACAGTGGAGACTCATTTCAGTTCAACCTCGACACTATCTCTCATAATCAGTTCAACCTTGATAGGTATAACATTGGAAGGTCTTCATCTCATCGATTTTGTTGGGGTTTTGATCTCCCAATGTGTTGTTCTAATGATTTGGTTGCATATTTTCCCTTTCCACCCTTATTTTGAATAAACCCAGTAGAACTGTGGAAGAAAGAACCACACACTGGTAAAACCTGTGATCAGAGAAGAAATTAAAATATCTCCTACCATTTTCCTCCCTTTCTCTTTGTCGTTTTTGTTTACTTCCTCATGTTTGAGTGGCAAACTACAAATTGGATTAGATAAATGTAAATAAATCAAACATAAAACAATAGGAAAGGGGGACTGGCTAATGACAATCTCTGAACCATGATTAGTTGTATGCAATTAATCACTAATACTGCTTTGCTGTGTTTGGGATTTTCCACATATGTTTCGTTCTTCATTAGTAGAGAGAAGTGAATTATTTCTTCTGATTTGAAATGGGTTATCCTTATTTCAATACTTAGAACTGTCTAGGTTTATTCTCTGGATGTTCCACCAAGAAAATGTTTATTTTCTGCACGACAAATAAGCTGAATGCAGGTCAATCTGGAGTTCTGAACTGGACTTGATAAAATTGCATGGAAAATATTCAAACATATCTTATAAATAAGCCTAACCAATCACTGAAGAACCCCCCCCCTTTTTTTTTGCACCTTCCATACAAGATCGTTGTGTTCATCTTTGACAAGCTTAGCATTTATTTATTTTATTTTTTATGCATAAACTCTTCCTTGCGTCTCTCTGTTTTTCTTTAAATCATTCTTTTGTTGAAAAATATCTTAAAATTATATATTTTTTTAATCAAAATATCCTTATTTCTGCAACAGTCAAGATTGTACCATATATAACCATTCCAATCCAACCGTTTATATTAAAAAAGTGAACCATATCTGTAGTGTAATATTTTTATTTTATATTTAAGGATCTTAAATTTTTATATAACCATTCCAATCCAACCGTTTATATTAAAAAAGTGAACCATAGCTGTAGTGTAATATTTTTATTTTATATTTAAGGATCTTAAATTTTTAACTTACAAAATTATGCTCTTAGTTGAAACTCGATGAAAATCTCATTTCCATCTTGCAAGAAAACTCTATTTTTGAGAATACTAAAATTACATTTTCCAAAAAAGTATTGTCTGTGTTACCCTTTTGGTTTGTCATGGTTGGATTCAAGTACTAAGAGAACTCAGGTTGGTGAGAATAACAACATTGAGGTTGGTGAAGACGACTCTTTGTTTCACCATGAGCACCGAAAAGGTTAGATTGAAGGTGAGTTGGGAAAAGAAAATGGGAGATGTAGTTGAGACAGGGAGGTAGGAAATGCTCCAATGAGGAATTTGCTTAAATTAGTGATGGAACCCATCACAAAGCAAAGAATGAAGAGGCAAACCAGCGGATTGAACCCAAGTAAAAACCCACCTCCTTGAACTGCCATGGATGAAGTGGAATCTTGTAAGCAAGCTTGCAGATATAAAACCTAGAAACAGAGATATGTAGGTGATGGTTAAGAGGACACGATAATGAGCAGGGGCGGAACCAGGATTCAATATTGGGGGCCAAAAAAAAAAACGCCCAAAAAATGGGGTGTCTGGTTTGGGAAAGCACCAATGGTTTTTCGCTACACATATTGTATGGGTCCTTAAGACCCATTGAGGGTCCAACGTATGAATTATTTTATTATATTAAGGAATAAATTCACATATATTTTGTGGGGCCCACACATATTTGATAAAAATAAGTAAATTAGTGATAATGATAGTTTTTTTCAACCAGATGTAGATAAATTAAAGCATCAAGTACAAACAAAAAAAATAAAATACACATCTTCAACCCTAAAATGTCAGATGCAAACTACAAATTTTTTTTAAGATAAGAAATGCAACCAATGGTATTTAGTTACCTTACTAACTATAGACATTTTATTTATAATATAAAATCAAATAGCAAAAATTTAGACAAAATAAAGAAACAAAGAATATAAAATCAAATAAAAAAAACAATAAATAAATTGATAAATAAAAAGAGTACCTAATTGTGGGGAAGATTTTTTCCCCAAATTTTCTTTGACCCACGCTTATAAAAAGGGAAAAATAAATAGGAAGAAAGAAACATAAGAGAATAATTAGGAAAAAAAGAGGAGAGAGGAGAGAGGAGATATGAGAAAATATAGGAATTGAGGAGTTAGTTTCTAATTATAAATGACATTTTAAATATCTAATAAGATTTTTTTTTCAAAAATTTCCTTTAGTCCACGTTTATAGAAAGAGATGAGAATAAATAGGAAGAAAAGATGTGTGAGAGAAATGGGGAGAATAAATAGGAATTGAGGAATTAGTTTTTAACTAGAGATTGACTTTTATACCCATTATTTTACATTTAAAGTTGTTCTCAATATTTGGGGGGGCCAAATAGTGACATTTCACATGTGACAAGAGAAAAAAGTGGAAAAATGAAGAAGATTAATATAAAAAATTCAAAATTGAAGGGAATTAATCAAAATTTTGAAAAATCCGGGGGGGGGGCCCCCCCCCCCCACAGGAGGGGCGCCCGCCGGGGGAGGTGGGTTTGTTTTTTTTTTTTTCAATGTTGCGTCTTCTTTTGACATAGTTCAGTATTAAATTGGAATTGCCGTCGGTTTTGTCATTGGACTCCACTCTGTCTTCGTCATTTGATTTTAATTTAGGGTTAAATGCTTGATGCCAACAGAAATGTAACCCATAAAAACTTAAGCTTAGATCTTTAACCCTAAATCATATTAAAATGAACAAACTTGATTGAATTAGAATTTTGTAATGCTCGTTCTCTTTTCTGGAAATTCAGTTTTTTGGTATTCTACAAATTAGGGTTTTGGAATGAGAATGAAGTTTTCAGAGTTTCAACGAAGGGCATAATTTTGTAAGTTTAATATTTTAAGACCCTAAATAAAAAATAAAATATTATAATTACAACTATAATTGGCAGTTTTAATATAAACCATTGGATTGAAGTGGATATACATGGTACAATCTTGACCGTCTCACAAATAAGAGTATTTTGACCCAAAAAAAAATGATTTGTTCTTGGTTGGTTATTGTTTGAAACCATAGGGAACTAAATGCAAAAGGGAATTTTTTTAGGGACTAAAAATGATTTGATCTAAACCTCAAGGGTACAGATGAAAATTATCCTAATATTAATAACTGATAAAATAAATAATAAATAAATAAAACGATTAAAAAGAATTAAAACATAAAGATGTTCCATTACATGTTTATGTAAGAAGCTATGGCGGCTTTATTATATATCAAAAAAGATGATCACAATTCCCCCTTTTTTTTTTTTTTTGGTATAATTACCCATTTTCTGATAACATATGAAAAGGCATTACAAGCATTTTACATAACCCTGCAATTACAATGGCTACTTTGTCTTTTGTGCCCAGCCCATGAATAACTAATTACTCATTAATAATTAACAATTATTAATTCTTAAGAATGAAAATTACAATTTTAGACATCATTTATTTGTGATTTAAAAGTCTAATTGATTGAATAGATAAGAGTGTTTAAGGAAATGAAAATGTAGTCGTGTTCCTTGAGTTCATGCTTTTATAATAGTGATAATATTGATTATGTTTTATTTAACTAATCAATTATGCTCTCCCTCCTCAATTAGAGATAAGATAACTTTACTTGGACATTGCAATGGAAGAGAACAATAAATACCTGATTACAACACAAGTTTACTCTACAACAATTGCAACTGTATATCTCAAACAACTGTCTGTTACTTATATAGACTATACTTTTTACCGAGTACATTGTCAATGCCTTTTAGTATTAATGTTTTTATGATAATGCATTGAATAGTTTTTCATTGCTGACTCTGAAGCTATGGTTACTTATTCAGTTTCTTGTTACAGTCAATAGGAGGCTTGATGAGTGGGTTAAGCTTGAACAACTGGATCTTGACTTAGTATAGGCTGATGTGGATGAAAAAGTGGAAGATAAAGTATTCTTTGTTGCCATATTTTTCATTGTTGTCTGTCTTATGCTATTTAGTCAATTATGCCAACTTTTAAAACACCATAATAAGAGAAAATAACAATATGCAAGAAGTCTAGTAACAAGGAATAATCGAATCTAAAAGGAAATAAAAGTCACCAATAATTTTCATAATGGAGATTTATTTACAAAAAATGAAACCCAAGACTTGAAATTACTCCTTAAATCCCTGCAAACAATCTACAGAAATCTGAAAAACAAAACAGATTAGAAAGATTTTAAAAAAGTAAAAAATAATCAGAACTGCGAGTTCCGATTTCTAAGTTACCAGAATTTAATAGCATATCTCCATCTGATGAGGGCAAGACCCCATGCTTTCACAAGTCCCCTCTTCATGTTCATCCAAACCAAAGAATTCTGCTTGGTCATTTAAACAAGGTATTGCCACTGCAGAATCTTCACTAACACTTTTTGCTTCCAAATAAACAAATATCCCAACTGTGCAAGGATTCAAGGATTCAACGATCTTGGAGCATATCATTGCCTGGAGGGCAATAATTTTCTCAACTCCATCACAGGGCAATCCACATTCACGCATCATATCTACAATAAATCCAATGGATAATTGTATATCAAGAAGGCAGGGAAAGTCGATACCGAATATTTTATCGTCCCATGTGGTGTTATCAATCTCGAAAGATTCTGAAACGCAGATTTTCCAATAAAGTCAAACGCCGAAACATCATAAACCCTTGGGTGGAAATTGATAATCTTTATCGGCATTTTCTCGATATGAGATAACTTCCTCACTATCAGAGGTGACATGTTGAACAAAGACTGAGGAATCGCGAGAAATTTGCAGATAACAAACACTGAGGAGAAGAACGAACGACATAATCAACAATTTTGCAGATAACAAAAATTGAGAAGAAGAACGAACGGCGGAATCAATAAATTTGCAGATAACAAACACTGAGAAGAAGAACGGCATAATATTTGAATAAAAACTTTGATCCTATAATAAAACAGTTAACGTTTTTATTCAGATTTTAAATAGTTAATTCATCCTGGCAACGAACTAAAACATGTATTACATAACAAGGGTTTTTTTTTTTGTGGGGGTGGGTCATAAGTATGATGAAGTCACTTAAGAGATTATAATATAATTATAATAATAACAAAAACGTATAATGGAAAAGATCTTAGATATTTGGAGAATATAAAACTATTTATAATTAATGTTCTTTAATTATGACTTTTTATTTACCAATATTTAACAAATGACTAGGTTTTTTGATAAGGAATAAATGATGAGTTATGATGTTAATATTATTAATTCATTTCATACTTTAAAATGAGTTAATGACAATTGTGGACATCATTTAGTTATGTCTATTAGGTTGGTGAATAAGGGCTTTTTCAGAAATAAAATGTAACCATGTCACTTAAGTTCATACTTTTATAATAGTAGTATGATAGTATGATATTAATTATGTCACATCCACCCAGCCGGTGCCCTACCTGGCATACCCTATTGTGTAATCCACAGCCCTGAAGATCAAGTATCGAAGTAATCAACCTCCCGCATAGACAATAACATAATCATGAACATAAATAATCAATGTACATAGTATAATCCAAAAGATCCAAATAAGGAAGGAATAAATCATATATCATTAGAGTACGAAACACAATCAAAATGTCTAAATCAATAAGTAAAGTGAGGCAGAATCCCACTCTACAACCAGCGGAAAAGTAGTTCTAAAAAGAAAAGGAAAAGGAATGAAAACAAATCCCAGTAGCAGGTACAATAAGTAACTAAATTGTTTTCAATCTTATAGACAACATCTCTATAAGTATAAATCTCAAAAATGGCTCAAGGGCACTTCCACTCTATGGTCGGACTAAGCATCGTACGCAACATAACCACCCGCAGAATCTTCAGTGTAATTGTCGTAACTGCAATCACCTTCCTGGAGATATGACTCTTCTCCTTGCACTTCTTCATACGAGCAGTCATGATACTCAGAACCTATAGAAAAATCTAACAATACATTGCACAAAAGGAATGAGTTTCAAAGAAACCCAGTAAGGCAGTTAATCCATAACAACATAAATAGCAGAATTTCAAAGCAGAGTGAAATGCTATATGATATGAAACACATGATGCAATATGATTCTAACTCTATGTATGCTAGTCTCTATTGGCAGACATGCTTTAAGTCATAACACTGTACTTCTTTAGGAAGGTCTCATCACACAACGCCTTTTGGTAGTGGGTCCGGCATCCCTCGGGACATTCCATGGCTGGGGGTTAAGTCACCACTCTCTCACATCACCATTGGTCTAAGAACTGGCGCATGTCAGAGTCAAAGCCTAGCCAAATGCAAGTCTCTTACTTAGTTACATCAAGTCAGATCCAGATACGTCCATTCCTCGCCCCTAGCGATCCTTTCCGGTATCCTTCACATTAGAGTCCTCATAGTCCCTGACTACGGACTCATAAACCCTATAGGTCATCCACATATGGTAAACGGGAAGCTCTCACGTCCCCTCACGGGTTGGTTACCGGTCTTGAGCGCCCGTGAGCCCAAGTCTATCCATATGCAACCCTACCAATAAATGGCCCCCACAATGTGATTCCTGTCCTCTCACGGGTTGGTTACCGGTCTTGAGCGCCCATGAATCCCCATTGCTACCACGGGTCGTTCGGTCTCAAGACCCCTTCGATTAGGGTCTGACATAACGGGACATCCTAGCCAAACACTACTAGATAGCCCTAAATATGTCATCCAACAGTTTAGGAAGGTGTCCAAAGGGCATCTCTGGAAACATCCCATAATATTCCCGTAGTTGTCCAAGGACAGAAGTGTCAAAAGGACACCTCTCCTTTTTAAACCATACTTAATCATTCACAAACATAAATCCATAACATCACATATATGGTAACTTCTTATATGGAAAAAAATCAATAATAACATCCAACTTGCATATATTTGGTAAGTAAATCATACATGAATCAATTTAGCATAAACAAATAATGCTACTGTAATCAAGGCAGTTGCATCAGTAGTGTATCATTGTAAGAATCTAATTAAGGAAATAAACCAAAGATTCAAATATAGAAACTAGAACATGCAATCTATGTAGTTAAGGAAATAACCATCCTTACCTTATATAACTCACAAAGGAATCTTAGGGAATCAAGTAAGACCTTGACTAAACTTGGGAAGAAAGTCCTAAACAAGTGTATTTAACATATTAAGAAAGATACCTAAAAGGAAAGATATCAAAACATCCAAAATAGACCAAATATGAAGTTGTTGTCTTCATTGGTCGATTGATTGGTCTACTGTCTCAGTCGACCAACAGAGACAGTGGCCTTCAAAATCATAAATTTTAGAATATAAAACCGAATTTGGTGGTTCAAAAGGGTACTAAACAAGGAGGAAATTACTATGACAATATACTAGTATATAGAGGACTTCAAAACTTTAATCATATCAAGTCTTCAAGTCACAGATTAGGAAACAAAAAGTTACCATAATTAGATCAATCATGCTTCTTAAAGAATTCATAGTAAAAATCATGGACAAGAACAATAGAATGATGGATCACTAATTGTGATAAAGAAATCATGAAAAGCATGCATAGATCTTCAAGAAAAATAGATCTAAGACTGATGAACATCAATCTAAATAAAGAAAGTGAATGACTACATGTTTTCCTTCAAAAGCGAGTGATGATCTTGATGAAGATCATCCATCAAGCTTTAGATCCTTAGGAAAAGAGAGGGAAAGAGTATAGTGATAGTTGCAGCAGAGATACAACATCACTTCTATTGTCCTCAATCAGAAAATGAAAGAAAAGTAATGAAGAATCAAAGATGAAACATAGAAGAGGATGATCACATACCTTTTTGTGTAAATGCACGAGATTTGATGAAGATCCGTCAAGAAAATCACCAAAGATGCAAGGGAGATGATTTGCAGAGGGCTCTGGTATGTTCGAAAGAGTTTGGAGGCAGAAAATACGAAGTAGACTCGAGATTGGACTTAAATAGAGCAAGCAAAGACCTAATCAACAAAATCAGATCTCATTGGTCGACGACTAGCCCAGTCAACCAATAAGTCGACCAATCAGGACAGCAAGTCCAAAACAGGGAAATGAAGGTTCAGATCAAATCCAAACATAAAGGGGTTTTACACACACACAAAGTGACTTACCAAGTAGGTAGAAATGCCTTCGAACCAAGCCAAGGTTTCCGGGTCAAGGTTATGGTTGGGTTTCACATATTATGTTTTAATTAACTAATCAACTATTCTCTCCCTCCTCAATTATAGAGATAAGATAATTTACTTGGACATTGCAATGGAAGAGAACAATAAATACCTAATTACAATACAAGTTTACTCTACAATAATTGCAAAATTATAAGGTTAGTTTACATTTTGTAATAAACTAATTAAAAGAATATGTCAAAAACCACCTAATAAGTACATAGAAATATATAAAATATTGAATTGAAAAGATTTGAATATTCATTAATTCATTAAAAATAGTCTAATTTAGTTCACAGTGTTGTGAAATTAAGAAAACAAATTTACCTCAAATTTTCTTCCTATTATATGTTAGTAGCATTTTAATTGCCTCCAGTATCTCAAACTTATTATTTAAAAAAAGATAACCAGTGAAACATTATCATAAAAATTGACAATAACTACAAATATTCCTAGTTATCAATCTATGCGGATTTTGTATGATTATTTATTGTTCTCAATAATGCATGATGTATTTCAAGCAAAAGAATATCATGCTATGTTAATGAACAAAGGAGGTTCAATTCACTATAAAAAAAAAATGAAATAAACACTCTTAAAGCACCTCATGTGATTCACATTTTTAATCCTCTGGTTTCAGTTTGTTCATTTTCATTCAAGGTTAATAGAATGTTCTATTGTGAGTACTAACATGAGCCTATCATTTGGATGAGAGAAAAAAGAATATTGACATAAACGCAACTGAAATTACAATATTGTATGTTAATCTTCATGACAAGCACCTATTATAGTTTTCCCCAAAAAAATAAAAATAAAGGAAAGACTGACTTCTGTTATATTTTAGTGACCAATTTCAACGCCAAAAACCTAACTAAATTGGAATCTTGTTGGCATTTTGCCTCTTTTGACATTTTTATGATTATGATTTGGTTTGTAATAAAGATGTCAAGCAGTATGATCTTAATACAATACAAAAATTGAATACCTAAAATTAAAACCATATTGTATTGGTATTTACAAAATTGTTATCGTATAGTCATGGTACAATTGCAACATGGAAGTAGTATATATAAACGATATTAAATGGTAGGACATATCTGTGATATAAAATAGCATATAAAGCAAGGTTGTCAAGGCGAGAGAGGGTTTGTAAGTTTGTTAAGCGCTTTTGCGACAAGGAGACAACTAAACGGTCAAGGCATTCTACTATTATTTTTTAGGTGGTCAAGACATTCTAATGTTAATTTTTTGAAATGTAAACTAAAACTTACATGATTCATTCCTAGCTTTTTAAGTATGAAACATTTTACAAACTTAATAAAAAGTTCATAAACAAAATCATTGTATAACATTGAAGTAAGTTGTAACATCAGTTGAAGAAATAATCAAAATCACAAATTACAGACTTGAAAAGAAAGAAAATAATAATAATAATAAAAATAACCGTCACCTAAAAAAGAAGAGGTTTTCAAAGATGATCACTTCAAATCCTGCTACTGTAGCAACCTTTAGGTAAGTCACCAAGCTTAAAAACAAGGCATTGTCGGAGAGGAAAGAGGATAAGACGACATACCTTCAATTGGGAAGAAGACCACCGGAGAGTGGCCGGAGATGCCGAAGATGGCCACTCCAACTCCTATGTGCTTAGCAACCTATACGTAAGTCACAAAGTCTAAAAAAAAGCATCGACCGAGAGGAAGAAGGCTGAGAGATTATAGCTAGTTGAAGCCATGGTGAGGGTTTCTTTTGGGAGGAGCAGTTCATGCCATTGTGAAGAAGATTTATTTTGAAATTTAGAAGGGTTAGGTTATGTTGATACTTGATCTCATGTAGCACCGGGGAAATTTTCAATGCACTTTCAACCAATAGATCTATCTACATTTGAATCAAGTAGGATGATAAATATAAGCTTTCCATTAGTATATAATATAATTAAAAAAAAAAAAAAAAAGACGCAAGGCATCCAAGGTGCCGGCTTTATTGAGCTCTTATAAAACGAGGATCACCCAACACTCTCGACCACTATCTGAAAGCCTAAGTGTCGCCTAGACCCTTGACAACTATGATGTAAAAGATATAGTTAGAGTATAAAAATGGTACAGAATTGATATAAACGATATAGCAACAATATAAATTGTATCGAAATGACACAAACAATATATAATGCTATAAAAGATTCGGTTTTACAATACGATCAAACCATGATTGTTATTTGTGCCATACTACAATAAAAACCATACCATATTGTTTTTGAAATGGTTTGAGGCGATACAATTTTATATGGAAAGCTTTGGTTTCAACATATAGTTGACACTAGATTGACACCTTTTATTTGTAATAGCATAAATAGATTCTTTTATGATTCTATGATTGGATCTATACGTCCATCATTACCAAATTTTAGCCTTCCACTAGTAGTTTAAGCATTGAATCTTTGGATAGAGTGGGTGAGTTTACTGTTGCTAATGATTGAAATGTGGATCTATTGTTATCCTCCATCCATGTTTTAAAGTCACACGATTATTGAGATTCTTCTATGTTAAAGGAGAACTGATGGTTAATTTGCACTCTTAAGTTGATCTGGCTCTTTAATAACTAAAGAGGTTGTTTTTCTTTACCTTTTTTTCTCAGTCTTCATCCTTTATTTGTGAGTCCAAAGGTGCTACTATATATAGTACAAATTACTTGAATGTTCGGTCTTGATTCTGCCTTTCAACTAAGGGTGTACATGGATAACCAAAATTCGCTTTCTTCACATCCGCATCCGCATTCGCATCCGTTTAGGGGTATCCAAATCCATCCAATTACTAATAGGATGCGGAAAAGGTATACCCATTTTTTACCGATTATTATTCGTTGGATAAATTTATCCGATTAAGTTACTTATTTAGATTTATTTTTTTATTATTATAAAACTTTTACTTGTGGGACGTGACTATTTTTTAGTTTTCTATTAAAATAGCTACCAAAGTTGCTAAATTCTTAATTTCAAACCTAGCCCTCACAAATAAAATGGTAAAAGATGTAAACAGGTAGTCGAAAAAGTGTATTTGATCTTATTCATGCCCATTTAGAAAAATCTACTTAAGAAAATAACTATCCGATTATCATCCGAATCCGACTGAATCCGTCCAAAAACCGATAGGATATTATCTGAATCCAGTCCATTTACACTCCTACTTTCAACCTATATTCTCTCCGCCCTGTGTGGCTGGTTTCATTTCTTACCCACCGCCTCATTAGTTTCCCTTTCTTCCTCTTCCTCCTTTCATCATGTATCTCTTTCCAGCTGACCATGGAAGATAACTTTAAACCTCTATTATTATTATTATTATTATTATTATTATTTTAAACAGGAGATTTTATATATAGGAGATTACATATACAATCAATGAGTTCGAACCCATAATCTATTTAATAAAAGGTATGACTCTTTACCACTCTACTAAATCCCCTTGAAAAATAAAGTTGAAGAAGACCCCATAATCATTAACGGTCATACAGTAGAGAGACTTGTCTCTCCTCCTGGTCTCCGGCACAAGTAGGTCTTGTTCAAGATGGCAAAAGATACCTAAGACTGGTCATTACACTTTTTAGAGCTTGTAATCAAAGATTTGGTGCTTCATGTCCCCTCTTGGGTATAGGTGACTCCCCAACAATCCGATCCCTAAAACGGGAACACCAACCAGACATATCTTCTTAATGGAAACCAAATGCAGCTACTCTCTAAAGGTTATTGGGAAACAGTTAAATCGAGAAAAACACAGTAGAGTTGAACCTATCAATCAAGAAGTAAGATTTGCTTGGCCTGCTTGGAAGTTAGATTTAAGTGTGGAGGTCATTCTAACGAATGTTAATGTCTTAGGCCTTAGAGTTGTTGAGGTATTTGAATCATACCCAACTTGTGTTGAGGTACTCAAGTTATACCCAACTTATTGTTGTGGTATTTGAGTCATACTCAACTTATGTTCTAATATAAGCCATCAGATTAGTTACGATCTAACGGTGTAATGGGCCTTTGTAGGAGAATCCAATTGCCAATAGAATTCAGTATTTATATTATAAATAGTAACTGGAAGCAACGGTCTGGGTATTCCAATCTAGATACTCAGGGTGTAATGCTTTAAGCAACCTCGTGCTTAAACCCTAACCCTAACATGAGTTTCACTATCTAACGTTCCGAAGAACATGTTTCATAACTTGATTGCATGGGAATCCCCACAAATTTGAAAGGCATAAGGTGCGGGAAAAAATCTGATAAACTGGAGACTGAAGGGATGGTAACTGGCTGACAGTAGGAGATTTTAACGCTACTCTCTATTGGAAAGAAAAGGTGGTTGGCAAGCTAGCATGATAGTCAATTTTGCTTCTGTTAATGCACCACACTAAGCTGGGTATGCTTCATATTATCATAGTACACCACCAGATTTAATATTGGCCATTGATGAAAAGCATGTGCTCTTTTAGTATTTCAAGTGAAGCCAAACCGTTGAACTGTTCGGTTCAACTATTCGAACCCAGCCCTTGTTTCATTTGACTTGACCGAACCCAAGCATAAACAAAATACCAGGTTCAAAATCGTTTAAAAGAAGGAAAACGAACGTGAACAGACACACACACACAGCTGCGTAGGAGAAGGCAATGCGAAAGGACGAAGATCTCTCTTCAATCTTTGGCTTGGACTCCTAAGAACGAACAAACACAAAGAGCATACGCAGAGAGGTGGGTCTCATTTTCAACCCTTTCATCGTCTTCAACCATTTCGTTTGTCTTATTTGCAAGAACGAACGTAGAGAGAGTGGGAATCAGAGAAGGGGAAGGCGATAGTTACAGTGGAAACTCATTTCAGTTCAACCTTGACGCTATCTCTCATAATTAGTTCAACCTTGATAGGTATAACATTTGAAGGTCTTCATCTCATCAATTTTTTTTGGGTTTTGGTCTCCCAATGTGTTGTTCTAATGATTTGGTTGCATATTTTCCCTTTCCACCCTTATTTTGAATAAACCCAGTAGAACTGTGGAAGAAAGTGTTGGGTCCGGCCCATGGCCCATTAAAACCATGTGGGGCCCAGCTTTAAGTGAAGCCAAGGAGTCAAAGTGGTCTGATGAAAAAGGAAAAAGAGTCCAAGTGGGACTCAAAGTTGGACTCTTTGATTATAAGTGAGAAGCAATTAGGATTGAGAGATAACCTTATATATATATATATATATATATATATATATATATATATATATATATATATATATATATATATATATATATATATATATATATATATATATATATGGTTTCTACACAAGAAAGACAACAGAAAAAAAAAAAGGAGAAAAAAAGAAAGAGGCACATAAGAGGAGAGAGAGAGAAAAAGTCGTGAACTAAAGGAGAGAGAGCAGGAGCGGGAGAAGAAGAAGGAAGAAGGGATTTTCTAGTTTCTTCAGCGAATCCGACGGTGATACGTTGCCGGAATGAAGTGAGATTTGAAGGGAATGGTCGTGGCACCTAGCTCTTCATATCCAATGGATAGAATATCATTCTAGCACAGTTCTCGGGAAGCCCCTCTGGTTACCTTTCTCCATTCTCTTTGTGATTCCATTTATTTGATGATGTGCTTGTGATTTTGAGTTCCTCTAGTGTTATCTAGAGATGGGATATTGATTTTGTAATCATTATTATTATCATTAAGTGATAGTGGAAGTTTTTGGGTGGACTCCGATAACGGTCCGGTGGTTTTTTCCCTTACGGGTTTTTCCACGTTAACAATTCTTCTGTGTTTGTTTCTTTAATTTACACTAGCATATTATTTAGCCCCATCAAAGTGGTATCAGAGCGAGGTCGATAGCTGTGTAAATTAAAATGGAAAATACCTCAAGTACTATGATTAAGCTTAATGGATCAAATTGGTTGATTTGGAAGCCTATGATGGAAGATATGTTATTTTGTAGAGATTTATATGAACCTGTTAAAGGTAATATTAATCGACCATCAGAGATGTCTGAAGCTAAGTGGACCAAATTAAATAGAAAAACTATTGACACAATCCGACAATGGTTGGACATTAGTGTTTTCCATCATGTTGCGAATGAGACATCGGCTGAAGAACTTTGGAAAAAGTTAGCGAGTCTCTATGAAAGGAAAACAACTGGGAATAAAGCTTTTTTGATGAGAAAGCTTGTTAACATGAAGTTGAAGGAAAATACTTCAATTACTGAACACTTAAATGAATATCAAAGCATAGTGAATCAGTTGAACACAATGAGGTTGAAGCTTGAAGATGAGTTACAAGCTTTATTATTATTGAGTTCCTTACCAAATTCTTGGGAGACTTTGGTTGTATCAGTTAGCAATTCTGCTCCAAAGGGTAAACTATCATTGAGCATGGTTACCAGTGCATTGTTGAATGAAGAGACAAGAAGGAAGTCCATGGGTACAAATGATGCACAAGAACTTGTCACAGAGAACAGGGGGAGGAGCAGAGACAAGTTCAACAAAGGTCGTGATAAAGCCAAGAGTTGTGGTAAATCAAAAGATAGATCAATATCTAGAGAAAAACTCAACTGTTATCATTGTGGCAAAGAGGGGCATATGAAAAGAAATTGCAGAATTAGGAAAAGAGAGCAAAGTGAAGAGAACAGTCAGAAGAAAGATGATGATAATAACACCGCCTCTATAGCATCTGATGATGCTTTAGTTCTTCTTCCTTTTGGTGATGATCATTGTTTGCATGTGTCAGATCACCAGGATGAGTGGATTATTGATACAGGAGCTTCTTATCATGCTACTCCTATTAGGAAGTCCTTCACTAAATACAAAGCAGGAGACTTTGAAACTGTGAAGATGGGAAACACTAGTGCTTGCAATATTGTGGGTATTGGTGATGTTCGTATAGTGACAAACATGGGTTACACATTCACTTTGGAAGATGTAAGGCATGTTCTTGATTTGCGTCTCAATTTGATCTCGGGGATTGCTTTGGATAGAAAAGGATTTGAGAGTACCTTCAATAATGAAAAATGGAAGCTCACCAAGGGGTCATTGGTGGTTGCTAGAGGAAATGTCTGTTGCTCTTTGTACAAGACAATAGTGAAAAAATGTGAAGGTGCATTGAATGTAGCACAGGATGATTCCTTACCTGATCTATGGCATAGGAGACTGGGTCACATGAGTGACAAGGGGCTGCAAGTTCTGGCAAAGAAGTCATTGATTCCTCTTGCCAAATGTATGTTTTTGAATCCTTGTGATTATTGTTTATTTGGCAAACAACATAGAGTTTCATTTCAAAAGCATCATGGTAGGAAGTCAAATTTATTAGAATTGGTACATTCTGATATTTGTGGTCCATTTGAGGTTCCATCGTTAGGAGGTAATAAATATTTTATTACTTTCATTGATGATATATCACGAAAGGTGTGGATGTTTTTGTTGAAATCCAAAGACCAGGCACTCCATTATTTTCAGCAGTTCCATGTCATGACCGAAAGAGAAACAGGAAAATCTTTGAAGTGTCTCCGCAGTGATAATGGAGGAGAGTACACATCAAAAGAGTTCAAGAGCTATTGTTTTAAGTATGGCATTAGACATGAGAAAACAGTTCCTGGAACCCCTCAACACAATGGGGTAGCAGAGAGACACAACCGAACCATTGTTGAGAAAGTAAGATGCATGTTGAAGATGGCTATGTTGCCAAAGCCATTTTGGGGAGAAGCAGCCAACACTGCTTGTTATCTGATGAACAGGTCTCCATCAACTCCTTTAGAGTCTGATATTCCAGAAAGGGTATGGAGAGGGAAAGATGCATCCTACTCTCATCTGAAGGTGTTTGGTTGCAAGGCATTTGCACATATACCAAAGGAGCAAAGATCAAAGCTTGATGAAAAGGCGGTTTCTCGCATATTCTTGGGATATGGAAATGAAGAATTTGGGTACAGATTATGGGATCCAGAAAAGAAGAAGACTTTCAGAAGTAGAGATGTGATATTTCGTGAAGCTGAAAATATTACACACTTTGAGTAGTCTGAGAAGCCTACTCATGTTGAGAATGTTATGTTTGATCCCACATCCGTTCTAGGAGGAGAAACTGCTCATGAAGAACAGGTTGACCTTAATGATCTAGAGATTGTGACAGATGATTCTATGGATCATAAGGATATTGAGCAGGGGGAGCAACCCCCACAAAAAGAGGTTGTAGAATCTCAAGTGAGGCGGTCCACAAGAGAGCATAGACCAACACAAAAGTATCCCAGTTTTGAGTATATTCTTCTTACTAATGAGGGGGAGCTCGAAAGCTTTCAGGAAGCAGTGATCCACAGTGATAAAATTAGTTGGATGAAAGCTATACAAGAAGAGATGAATTCATTGCATAAGAACCATACTTATGAGTTGTTAACACTTCCTAAAGGCAGAAAAGCATTGAGGAACAAATGGGTATACAAGATAGAGAGAGATGCATCCGAGAAGCTAGTGAAGCACAAGGCTCGTTTGGTGGTGAAAGGGTTCGATCAGAAGAAGGGCATTGACTTTGATGAAATCTTCTCTCCAGTAGTAGAATTGACATCCATTCGAGTCATTTTGGGTTTAGTAGCTAGCATGGATCTTAAGCTTGAGCAGTTAGATGTGAAAATTGCATTTCTTCATGGTGACTTAAATGAAGAAATTTATATGATGCAACCAGAAGGGTTTGAAGTCAAAGAGAAGGAGCACTTGGTATGCAAGTTAAAGAAGAGTCTTTATGGACTAAAGCAGGCACCAAGGCAGTGGTACAAGAAGTTTGACTCACTTATGGTGGGTATTGGGTATAAGAGGACTCAAGCAGATCACTGTGTATACTTCAGAAAATTTCCAGATGGTAAGTTCCATTGTTCACCGATGGGACCGAACCCATGCACAAACAAAATACCAGGTTCAAAATCGTTCCAAAGTAGGTAAACAAACATGAACACAGCTGCGTAGGAGAAGGCAATGCGAAAGGTCGATGATCTCTCTTCAATCTTTGGCTTTGACTCGTAAGAATGAACGAACACAAAGAGCGTACGCAGAGAGGTGGGTTTTCATCTTCAACCCTTGCATCGTCTTCAACCATTTCGTTCAACTTATTTGCAAGAACGAACGTAGAGAGAGTGGGAATCGAGAAAGGGGAAGGCAATATTGGCAGTGGAAACTCATTTCAGTTCAACCTTGACGCTATCTCTCATAATCAGTTCAACCTTGATAGGTATAACATTGGAAGGTCTTCATCTCATTGAATTTTTTGGGTTTTGATCTTCCGACGTGTTGTTCTAATGATTTGGTTGCATATTTTCCCTTTTCACCCTTATTTTGAATAAACCCAGTAGAACTGTGGAAGAAAGAACCACACACTGGCAAAACCTGTGAATTAAAATATCTCCTACCATTTTCCTCCCTTTCTCTTTGTCGTTTATGTTTTCTTCCTCATGTTTGCATGGCAAACTACAAATTGGATTAGATAAATGTCAATAAATCAAAAATAAAACAATAGGAAAGGGGGGTTGGCTAATGACGATCTCTGAACCATGATTGGTTGTATGCAATTAATCACTAATCCTGCTTTACTGTGTTTGTGATTTTCCACACATGTTTCATCCTTCATTATAGCAAAGAAAAGATAAGATAAAAAAGGAGAGAAGTGAATTATTTCTTCTAATTTGAAATGGATTATCCTTATTTCAATACTTAGAGCTGTCTAGATTTATTCTTTGGATGTTCCACCAAGAAAATGTTTATTTTCTGCACAACAAATTAGCTGAATCCAAGTCAATCTGAGTTATGAACTGGACTTGATAAAATTGCACGGAAAATATTGAAACATATCTTATAAATAAGCCTAACCAATCACTAAAGAACACCCCCAACACCCCCCCCCCTTTTTTTTTGCAGCTTCCATACAAGATCACGGTGTTCATCTTTGACAAGCTTAGCATTTATTTATTTTATTTTTTATGCATAAACTCTTCTTGTGCATCTCTCTGTTTTTCTTTAAATCATTCTTTTGTTGAAAAATATCCTAAAATTATATATATTTTTTAATCAAAATATTCTTATTTCTGCAACAGTCAAGATTGTACCATATATACCCATTCCAATCCAACCGTTTATATTAAAAAGTGAACCATAGCTGTAGTGTAATATTTTTATTTTATATTTAAGGATCTTAAATTTTTAACTTGCAAAATTATGTCCTTAATTGAAACTCGATAAAAATCTCATTTCCATCTTGCAAGAAAACTCTATTTTTGAGAATACTAAAATCACATTTTCCAAAAAAGTATTGTCTTTGTGTTACCCTTTTGGTTTGTCATGGTTGGATTTAAGTACTAAGAGAACTCAGGTTGGTGAGAATAACAACATTGAGGTTGGTGAAGACGACTCTTTGTTTCACTAGGAGCACAGAAAAGGTTAGATTGAAGGAGAGTTGGGAAAAGAAAATGGGAGATGAAGTTGAGACAGGGAGGTAGGAAATGCTCTAATGAGGAATTTGCTTAAATTAGTGATGGAACCCATCACAAAGCAAAGAATGAAGAGGCAAATCAGCGGATTGAACCCAAGTAAAAACCCACCTACTTGAACTGTCATGGATGAAGTAGAATCTTGTAAGCAAGCCTATAGATATAAAACCTAGAAACAGAGATATGTAGGTGATGATTAAGAGGACACGATAATGAGTGGTGGATTTGTTCTTGTCAGTGTTGCGTCTTCTTTTGACATCGTTCACTATTAAATTGGAGTTGCCACCGGTTTTGTCATTGGACTCCACTCTGTCTTCGTCATTTGGTTTTAATTTAGGGTTAAATGCTTGATGCCAACAGAAATGTAACCGATAAAACTTAACCATAGATCTTTAACCCTAAATCATATTAAAATGAACCAACTTAATTGAATTAAAATTTTGTAATGCTCGTTTTCTTTTCTGGAAATTCAGTTTTTTGGTATTCTACAAATTAGGGTTTTGGGATGAAAATGAAGTTTTTAGAGTTTCATAGAAGGGCATAATTTTGTAAATTTAATATTTTAAGACCCGAAATACAAAATAAAAAAAAATTATAATTACAATTATAATTGGCAGTTTTCATATAAACCGTTGGATTGAAGTGGGTATACATTATACAATCTTGACCGTGGGACAAATAAGGGTATTTTGGCAAAAAAAAAAAAAATGATTTTGGTCTTGATTGGTCATTGTTTGAAACCACAAGGAAACCAAATGCAAAAGGGAGTTTTTTAGGGGACTAAAAGTGACATGAACTAAAACTTAAGGGTTCAGATGAAAATTACCCTATATAACTAATAAATAAAACGATTAAAAAGAATTAAAACATAAAGAACTTTCTGTTCCATTGCATATTTATGTAAGAAGCTACGGCGGCTATATATCACAAAAGATGATCACAATTATCCATTTTTCGATAACATATGAAAAGGCATTATAAGCATTTTACATAACCTTGCAATTACAACAGCTACTTTGTCTTTTGTGCTCAGCCCATGAATAACTAATTACTCATTAATAGTTAAAAATTATTAATTCTTAAAAATGAAAATTATAATTTTAGAGATTATTTATTTATGATTTAAAAGTCTAATTGATTGAATAGATAAGGGTGTTTAAGAAAATTAAAATGTAGCTGTGTTCCTTGATTTCATTTTTTATAATAGTAATAATAATAATATTGATTATGTTTTATTTAACGAATCAACTATTCTCTCCCACTTTTATAGAGATAAGATAACTTACTTGGACATTGCAATTTAAGAGAACAATTAATACCTGATTACAAGTTTACTCTACAACAATTGCAACTGTAGATCACAAACAACAGTGCCTTTTATTATTAATGTTTTTATGATAATGCATTGAATAATTTTTCATACATGCTGACAATGCATATTGTTGACTCTGAAACTATAGTTACTTATTCAATTTCTTGTTCTTTTCGCAGTCAATAGGAGGTTTGATGAGTGAGTTAAGCTTGAACAACTCGATCTTGACTTAGTAGAGGCTGATGTGGATGAAAAAGTGGAAGATAAGGTATTCTTTGATGCCATATTTTTCATTGTTGTCTGTCTTATGCTATTTAGTTAATTATGTCAACTTTTAAAACACCATAATAACAAAAAGTAGCAATAAATACGCAAGAAGTCTAGTAACAAGAAGTAATAGAATCTAAAAGGAAATAAAAGTCACCAATAATTTTCATAATGGAGATTTATTTATAAAAATGAAACCCAATGCTTGAAATTACTTCTTAAATCCCTGCAAACAATTTACAGAAATCTGAAAAACAAAACGGATTAGAAACATAACAGATTTTAAAAAAAGTAAAAGAATAATCAGAACCGCGAGTTCCGATTTTAAGTTACCAGAATATAATAGCATATCTCCATCTGGTCAACGCTAGACCCCGTGTTTTCACAAGTCCCCTCTTCATGTTCATCAAAACTAAAGAATTTTGTTTGGTCATTTAAACAAGGTATTGCTACTGCAGAATCTTCACTAACACTTTTTGCTTCTAGATAAACAAATATCCAAAATGTGCAAAGATTCAAGGATTCGACGTTCTTGGAGCACATCATTGCCTGGAGAGCGATGATTTTCTCAACCCCATCACATGGCAATCCACATTCGCCCAACATATATGCAGTAAACCCAATGGAGAATTGTATATCGAGAAGGCAGCGAAAGTCGATACAAAATATTTTATCATCCCTTGTGGTGTTATCAATCTCGAAAGCTTCCAAAACACTGATGTTCCAATAAAGTCGAACGCCGAAACGTCATAAACCCTTGGGTGGAAATTGATAATCTTTATCGGAATTTTCTCTATATGAGATAACTTCCTCGCTATCAAAGGTGACATTTTGAACAAAGAAACACTGAGGAGAAGAACGAATGTCAGAATCAATAAATTTGTAGATAACAAACATTGAGGAGAAGAATGAATGGTGGGATCAAGAAATGTGCAGATAACAAACACTGATGAGAAGAACGACATAATATTTGAATAAAAACTTTGATCTTATAATAAAACAGTTGATGTTTTTATTGAGATTTTAAATAGTTAATTCATCCTGGTACGAACTAAAACAAGTATTACATAACAAGGATTTTTTTTTTTTGGGGTCATAGGTACGATGAATCACTTAAAGAGGTTATAGTATAATTATAATAATAACAAAAATGTATAATGGAAAAGATCTTAGATATTTGGAGAATATAAAACTATTTATCATTAATGTTCTTTAATTATGACTTTTTATTTACCAACATTTAATAAATGATCAGTTTTTTTTATAAGGAATAAATGATGAGTTATGATGTTATTAACACTAAATCATTTCATATTTTAAAATGAGTGAATGAAAATTGTGGACATCATTTAGTTATGTCTATTAGGTTGGTGAATAAAGGCTTTTAAGAAAATAAAATGTAACCATGTCTCTTAAGTTCATACTTTTATATTAGTAGTATAATAGTATAATAGTATGAAATTGATTATGTTTTATTAACTACTCAACTATTCTCTCCCTCCTCAATTATTGAGATAAGATAATTTACTTGGACATTGCAATGGAAGAGAACAATAAATACTGATTACAATAAAGTTTATTCTACAACAATTGCAAAATTATAACTTTAGTTACAATTTGTAATAAACTAATAAAAAGAATATGTCAAAAACCACCTAATATGTACATACAAATATATAAAATATTGAATCGAAAAGATTTGAATATTCATTAATTCATTAAAAATAGTCTAATTTAATTCACAGTGTGTGAAATTAAGAAAAGAAATTTACCTCAAATTTTCTTCCTATTATATGTTAGTACCATTTCAATTGCCTCCAGTATCTCAAACTTATTATTTAAAAAAAAAAGAACCAGAGAAACATTACTATAAAAATTGACAATAACTACAAATATTTATGGTTATCAATCTATGTAGATTTTGTATGATTATTTATTGTTCTCAATAATGCATGATGTATTTCAAGCAAAAAAAAAATATCATGCTATGTTAATGAACAAAGGAGTTTTAATTCACTATGAAAAAAAATGAAATAAACACTTTTAAGGCATTTCATGTGATTCACATTTTTAATCTTCTATGTTCAGTTTATTTCATTTTCATTCAAGGTTAATAGAGTGTTCTATTGTGAGTACTAACATGAGCCTATCATTTGGATGAGAGAAAAAAGACTACTGACATAAACGCAACTGAAATTACAATATTGTGTTAGTCTTCATGACAAGCACCTATTATAGTTTTCCCAAAAAAATAAGAAAAAGAAAGACAAGCTCCTGTTATATTTTAGTGACCAATTTCAGTGCCAAAAGACTAACTAATTTGGAATATTGTTGGCATTTTGCCTCTTTTGACATTTTGATGATTATGATTTGGTAGGTTTATAATAAAAATGTCAAGCACTATGATTTTAATACAATACAAAAATTGAATACCTAAAATTAAAACCATATCGTATTGGTTTAGATCTAAATTTACAAAATTGTTATCATATAGTCATGGTACAATTGCGACATAGACATGGGCGGAACCAGGATTCAATATTGGGGGGGGGGCGAAGAATGGAAGTCCAGATTGAGGAACACCAATAGTTTTTCGCCACATATATTGTATGGGTCCTTATAAAACCCATTGGGGGTCCCACCTATGAATTATTTTATTGTATTAAGGAATAGAATCACATATATTTTGTGGGGCCCACATATATTTGATAAAAATAGATAAATTATTGATAATGATATTTTTTTCCAACAAGATATAGGTAAATAATTCACCAAATTTACCTATATCAGTATCAAAAAAATCAAATAGTTTACCTATTTCGTACTAATGCAAATTTACCTATACCTATTTAGGCTTCAATCCTAAAAAGTCAGATGCCAAACAAATTTTTTTTTTTTAAGGTAAGAGATGCAAACCAATGGTACTTAGTTACCTTACTAACTATAGACACTTTATTTATAATATAAAATCAAATAGCAAAATTTGTAAACCAAATAAAGAAACAAAGAATATAAAATCAAATAAAAAATAACAAAAAAAATGAAAAAAAGAGAAACAATAAATAAATTGAGAAAGAAAAGTGTATCTAATTGTGGAGAAGATATTTTTCCCAATTTTTCCTTAACCCACGCTTATAAAAAGGGAAGAATAAATAGGAAGAAATAAATAGGAAAAAAAGAGGAGAGAGGAGAGAGGAGAGAGGAGACTTGAGAGAATAAATAGGGATTGAGGAGTAAGTTTCTAATTTATTTATTTATATATTTTTTTTTGGTTGCCAACCCTGGTTTCCAAGGCTTTGCCCTGACTAATCCAGTGTTCGACCCGAGTCACACACCCGTCTGTGGTGGGTGAGTCTCCCAGCGGGGATTTTTTGCATCCATAAGTTTCTAATTATAAATGACATTTTGAATATCTAATAAGATTTTTTTTTTTTCAAAAATTTCTTTTAATCCATATTTATAGAAAGATATGAGAATAAATAGGAAGAAAAGATGTGAGAGAGAAAAGTGGGGAGAATAAATAGGAATTGAGGAGTTAGTTTTTAACTAGATATGACTTTTATGCCTATTCTTTTACGTTTAAAAATTGTTCTCAATATTGGGGGGGGGGGGGGAGGGCAAATAGTGACATTTCACATGTGAGAAGAGAAAAAAGTGAAAAAATTAAGGAAATTAAGATAAAAAACCCAAAAATCAAAGGAATTAATAACAAATTTGAAAAATCCGGGGGGGGGGGCATGGCCCCCCGGCCCCTTAGTGGGTCCGCCCCTGGACATAGAAGTGGTATATATAAACAATATTAAATGGTAGGACATATCTGTGATATAAAATAGCATAAAAAGCAATGTTGTCAAGGCGATGAGGGTTTCTAAGGCGCTTTTGCAACAAGGCGCCCACAAGGAGACAACTAAACGGTCAAGGCACTCTATTATTAATTTTTAGGTGGTTACAACATTCTAATGTTAATATTTTGAAATGTAAATTAAAAGTTACATGATTCATTCATAGCCTTTTAAGTATGGAACATTTTGCAAACATAATAAAAAGTTCAGTTACAAAATCATTGTATAACATTGAAGTAAGTTGTAACATCAGTTGAAGAAATAATCACACACCGTGGAATTACAGACTTGAAAAGAACAAAAAAAAAAACAATTGTTGCCTAAGAAGAGGTTGTCGGAGATGGCCACTTCAAATCTCGCTAGTGTAGCAACCTTTAGGTAAGTCACCAAGCTTAAAAACAAGGTATTTTCAGAGAGAAAAGAGGATAAGATGACTTACCTTCAATTGGGAAGAAGAGCACCGGAGAGTGGCCAGAGATGCCAAAGATGGCCACTCCAACTCCTATGAGCTTACCAACCTATAGGTAAGTCACAAAGTCTAAAAAAAAGCATTGACGAAGAGGAAGAAGACTCAGAAATTATAACTAGTTGAAGCCATGGTGAGGGTTTCTTTTGTAAGGAGCAGTTCATGTCATCTTGAAGAAGATTCATTTTGAGATTTAGAAGGGTTAGGTTATGTTGATACTTGATCCCATGTAGCACTGGGGAAATTTTCAATGCACTTTCAACCAATAGATTTATCTATATTAGAATCAAGTAATATGATAAATATCAGCTTTCCATTAGAATATCATATAATTAAAAAAAAAAAAAAAAAAAAGTGGACGCAAGGCATCAAGGTGCCGGCTTTATTGAGCTCTCATAAAACGAGGATCACCCGACACTCTCGAGCACTATCCGAAAGCCTAAGTGTTGCCTAGACGCCTTGACAACTATGATATAAAGAATATAGAAACAGTATAAAAATAGTACTGAATTGATATAAACGATATAGCAACAATATAAATTATTATCGAAATGACACAAACAAATATATAATGATATAAAAGATATGGTTTTACAATACGATCGAACCATCATTGTTCAATACTACAATAAAAACCATATCATATTGCTTTTGAAATGGTTCAAGACCATACAATTTTATATGGAAAGCTTCGGTTTCGACAAATAGTTGACACTAGATTGACACCTTTTATTTGTAATAGCATAAATAGATTGTTTTATGATTCTATGATTGGATCTATACGTCCATCATTACCAAATTTAGCCTTCCACTAGTAGTTTAAGCATTGAATCTTTGGATAGAGTGGGTGAGTTTACTGTTGCTAATGATTGAAATGTGGATCTATTATTATCCTCCATCCATGTTTTAAAGGCGCACGATTATTGAAATTCTTCTACGTTCAAGGAGAACTGATGGTTAATTTGTATTGCTTAAGTTGATCTGGCTCTTTCATAACTAAATAGGTTGTTTTTCTTTACCTTTTTTTCTCAGTCTTCATCCTTTATTTGTGACTCCAAAGGTGCTACTATAGATAGTACAAATTACTTGAGTGTTCGGTCTTGATTCTAACTTTCAACTAAGGGTGTAAATGGATAATCGAAATTCGCTTCCGAATTCGCATCCGCATCCGTTTAAGGGTATCCGAATCCGTAGAATTACTAATAGGATCCGGATATGGTATACCCCTTTCTTACTGATTATTATTCATCGGATAAAATTATCCGATTAAGTTACTTATTTAGATTTATTTTTATTATTATTACTATAAAATTTTTACTAGTGATACGTGACTATTTTTCTAGTTTTCTAATAAAATAGCTACCAAAGTTGCTAAATTCTTAAATTTCAAGCCTAGTCCTCACAAATAAAATGGTAAAGATGTAAGCAGGTAGTCGAAATATTGTATTTGATCTTATTCATGCCCATTTAGAAGAATCTACTTAAGAAAATAACTATTCGATTATCATTCGAGTCCGACTGAATTTGTCCAAAATCAATAGGATATTATTTGAATTCAGTCCGTTTACAACCCTACTTTCAACCTATATTCTCTCCGCCCTGTGTGGCTGGTTTCGTTTCTTACCCACCGCCTCATTAGTTTCCCTTTCTTCCTCTTCCTCCCTCTTTCATCATGTATCTCTTTCCAGCTGGCCATGGAAGATAACTTTAAACCTCTATTATTATTATTTTAAGCAGGAGATTTTTTTATATATAGGAGATTACATATACAGTCAGTGAGGTTGAACCCATAATCTCTTTAATAAAAGGGATGACTCTTTACCACTCTATTAAATCCCCTTGAAAAATAAAGTTGAAGAAGACCCCATAATCATTGATGGTCATACCGTAGAGAGACTTGTCTCTCCTCCTGGTCTCCGGCTCAAGTATGTCTTGTTCAAGATGGCAAAAGATACCTAAGACTGGCCATTACACTTTGTAGAGCTTGAAATTAAAGATTTGGGGTTTCATGCCCCCTCTTGAGCATCATAAATTCTTGTTTTCCTTTGAGAACAGAGTACACTTGTAGAAAGTTTGGCTGGAGAACCCTAGCTAGCCAGTTAATGGGATATCTTGCTCGCACATTGGAGAGCTAATCAAAGTGGTGTTTCAATAAAATCTTCCTACGGATGCAGCTTCTGCCAGAGAAAATGGAGCTTTTACATCTCAATTCAAAGTGGGTGTCCAATTAGCCCAGAAGGTGCGTGGAATCTATTTTTCATTGTATATGCTAGAGTTGTCAAGGTAAAGGTGGCTCCCCAAGAGTCCGAGCCCTAAAACGGGAACACCAACCAGACATTATCTTCTTAATGGAAACCAAATGCAGCTGCTCTCTAAAGGTTATTGGGAAACAGTTAAATCGAGAAAAACACAGTGGAGTTGAACCTATCAATCAAGAAGTAAGATTTGCTTGGCTTACTTGGAAGTTAGATTTAAGTGTGGAGGTCATTCTAACGAATGTTAATGTCTTAGGCCTCAGAGTTGTTGAGGTATTTGAGTCATACCCAACTTGTGTTGAGGTACTCAAATTGTCACATCCCCCCAGCCGGTACCCTAACTGGCATACTCGGGAGTGTGATCCACAGCCCCGAAGATCAAGTATCAAGGAAATCATCCTCCCACATATACAATAACATAATCATAAACAGGAAATAAATCAAGTTTTAATATTATAAACAAGGTTCAAAAAAAGAAATGAACATTCAAGTATAATAGAGTGCGGAAAGACACTAGATATCCAATGATATCAAAAAGGAGTAAAGTGAGGCGGAAACTCACTTTACCAAAAATAGCGGAACGTAGTATGAAAATCAAAAGGGATTACAACTGAAACAAATGTACTAAGAAATAAACTAAGATCAAGCGTCTTCAAATTTATAGATAACGTCTTCATAAGTATGGACTTCATCAATCCAATGAATCCGTTCTAACTCTATGCTGTTCTCAAAAGTAGTACGCAGCTTGATCCGCCGAGGGATCATCAGAGTAAGCTTGATCGTTGCCAGCACCTTGCGTGTAATACACTTCATCAGCTTGTGCTTCGCTGTACTGCTCGTCATAATACTCTGTACTTGCAGGATAATCTAAAAAGAAAATGTACAAAAAGGAATGAGTTTCGAAGAAACTCAGTAGTTTCGAAGAAACTCAGTAAGGCAAGTTAATCCATAACATCATAAATAACATGTGGCAAAACATAACATGATGCAATGCAGTATGAAACAAGTAATGAATGTATGCATCTAACTCTATGTATGTTGGTCTCTATGGTAGACATGCTTTAAGTCATAGCACCGTACTTCTTTGGGAAGGTCTGCTCACATCCTCACCATTTAAGATATCTTGGATTCCCTCACCCATTTAAGGTATCTTGGGCAGCCGGTTGGTAATGGGTCCTGCATCCCTCGAGACAAACCATGGTAGGCGGTTAAGTCAACACACTCTCTCACAACCATTTGGCATAAGTACTGGCGCATGTCAGGGAAAAGCCTAGCCCAATGCAAGTCATCTACTCAGTTACATCAACTCAGGTCCAGATACTTCCATTCCTCGTCCCTGACGATCCTTTCTGGTATCCTTTCCACTAGAGTCCTAATAGTCCCTGACTACGGACTCATCAACCCTATTGGTTATCCACATATGGTAAACGGGAAGCTTTCATGTCCCCTCACGGATCATTTCACCGGTCTTGAGCGCCCATGAGCCCAAGTCTAGCCATATGCAACCCTCCAATAAATGGCCTCTTTCGAGTATCCACAATGTGATCCATGTCCTCTCACGGATCTTTTCATCGGTCTTGAGCGCGCCCACGAATCCCCATTACTACCACGGGTCGTTCGGTCTCAATACCCTTCCGATTCGGGTCTGATATAACAGGGGTATATCCTAGCCAAACACTGCTAGACAGCCCTAGGTATGACATCCATTGATTCAGGAAAGCGTCAATGGGCATCTTCGGAGAACATCCCATACTATTCCCTCCGATGTCCAAGGACAGAAGTGTCAAAAGGACAACTTCCCAATCCCAAAACAAACTTAAGCAAACACATTCTCAGATCAGTCATAACATATACAACCAACAGTTCATCATATACAAGAGAATGTAAAAGCAAAATTAGATTAGGCAATAATAGGTAATTCATATAACATGAAAAATGAAAAAGATAATATAAACAAGTGCTACTGATCTCACAGTAAGAGATCATAATTAAATTATAATAACAATAAGTAATCTCATAGTTTCACAAAGTAGAAACCAGAGAACAAGCAATCTATGTAGTTAAGGAATTAACTGTAATTATCGAAAAAAGATGATCCAAAGATCAAAGAGAGCAACTCCAAACTTAGCAAATAGACTCCTAACAATCATAGATACAACATTAGGAAAGATGCCTAAAAGATCAGAGAGCAAACGAATCAATTCGGGTGAAAAACGAAGCTACTGACTCCTTTGGTTGAGTGCTTGGTAGACTGGCCCAGTCGACCAAGCAGTCGACTAAGCAAGTCAAGACGGAATTGTCTGATCGCTTTGGCCATAACTTCCTCGTTTGAAGTCGGAATGATCCGAAATTCGAAGGGGAACTTCCTAGGATGTATTAGAATCATATAGGAAGATAAAAACATCAAGTCATGGTTAAAATTTGGGTTCTTGATTTAACCCAAGAATTTAGGGTTTCAACCTTATGGTTCCCATAAAAAGGTTGAGATCATAGAGTGAAAGAAAATTAAATAATTGGCCAAAGGCAATAAGAAATTCATAGGAAAACTAATTTAGGTTACTAGAAATATTACCCATGAGGTTTCCCTCACATGGGAGGTTAACAAGAGTTTCCAGAACTCAAGCAAGGGTTAGGGTTTCAAGAAAATCTTCGGCTAGGGTTGAGATCATGATGATGATCATAGATCTCAAAGAAACGAAGGAGATCACGAAGGGATGGTTGCAAGGATGCATCATCTACTTCCTGATCTCAATCAAGAACAAGATCAAGAAAAGAAAATTAATAATTCAGAAGAGATACTAACCTTGAATTGTAAGAACAGAGAAGAGAGGTTTCAGATCTGCAGAGGAATCTTCGAAATCACCAGAGAGAGTTTCGGAGAGGTGTTCTCACGTTCACAAAGTGTTTAGGAGGCAGCCGTAACAAAGAAATACGAAGTAGGGTTTAAATAAGAGTGAAAAACCCTAAAATTACAATTTCTCGGATTTCACCTTCCTTTGGTCGAGTGCTTGGTCGAGTGGCCCACTCTACCAGTCAATCGACCAAGGCAGACAGTAAGGAATAATCAGGGATTTGGAGGATCAAATGGGCTTTAAACCTTATGGGCTTTTGCATACGCATCAAGTAACAAGTCAAGTGTGAAGAAATACCTTCAAACCAAGTCAGATAATACTCCAAGTCCTTCAACTAATCTCATCTTCAGACAACTGCAGCTTCCTTTCCAAATCTACACAGACATCCAAGTATGGAAATCCATCAACAACATCCATGGGTTCAGAGTTAAACACCATGTCTTCTACTGAGATGGCCCATAGTTGGCTTCTTTCTTTACTCCGGATCTTCGGACCTAAAAACAACCGGGTTACCGGGTCAAGGTCAGGGTTAGGTTAGGGCTGGGTTTCACACAAATTATACCCAACTTATTGTTGAGGTATTTGAGTCATACTCAACTTATGTTCTAATATGAGCCATCAGATTAGTTACGATCTAACGGTGTAATGGGCATTTGTAGGAAAGTCCAATTACCAATAGAATTCAGTATTTATATTATAAATACTAGCTGGAAGCAGCGGTCTGGGTATTCCAATCTAGATACTCAGGGTGTAATGCTTTAAGCAACCTTGTGCTTAAACCCTAACCCTAACAAGAGTTTCACTACCTAACGTTCCGAAGAGCATGTTTCATAACTTGATTGCATGGGAATCCACACAAATTTGAAAGGCATAAGGTGCAGGAAAAAATCTGATAAACTGGAGACTGAAGGGATGGTAACTGGCTGACGGTAGGAGATTTTAACACCACTCTCTATTGGAAAGAAAAGGTGGTTGGCAAGCTAGCATGATAGTCAATTTTGCTTCAGTTAATGCACCACACTAAGCTGGGTATGCTTCATATTATCATAGTACACCAGATTTAATATTGGCCATTGATGAAAAGCATGTGCTCTTTCAGTATTTCAAGTGAAGCCAAAGCGTTGAACCGTTCAGTTCAACTATTCGAACCCAGCCCTTGTTTTACTTGACCTGACCAAACCCAAGCACAAACAAAATACTTGGTTCAAAATCGTTCAAAAGAAGGAAAACGAATGTGAACACACACAGAGCTGCGTAGGAGAAGGCGATGCGAAAGGACGACGATCTCTCTTCAATCTTTGGCTTTGACTCCTAAGAACGAACAACGTACGCAGAGAGGTGGGTTCTCAGCTTCCACCCTTTCATCGTCTTCAACCATTTCGTTCGTCTTATTTGCAAGAACGAACGTAGAGAGAGTGGGAATCAGAGAAGGGGGAAGGCAATAGTGACCGTGGAGACTCATTTCAGTTCAACCTTGACTCTATCTCTCATAATCAGTTCAACCTTGATAGGTATAACATTGGAAGGTCTTCATCTCATCAATTATTTTTGGGTTTTGATCTCCCAATGTGTTGTTCTAATTGTTAGATTTGCTGAAAACCACTGGTCACAAGTATGAACTAGTCAATATATTTATAGTTGTAAGATTATACATCATAGATTAGAGGACATATGAAATTACAAATAAGGGCATATGGATTTCCATAAAATAAAGAGAAACTCTATTCTCTAATATCCTCCCTTAAAGTCAAGGGTCCTTCAAGGAGCTTGAGTTTGGAACGAAGGAACTTAAAACGATTAGAGGAGAGACCCTTTGTGAGGGTGTTAGCAAGTTGATCACTAGTAGAGATATATCGAACCAGAAGATCCTTCTTAGCCACCTTGTCACGCACAAAATGAAAATCAATTTCAATGTGCTTTGTCTGAGCATGAAACATTGGATTTGCCGATAAATAAGTGGCGCCAATGTTGTCACACCAAAGGAGTGGGGGTGAGGACTGAGAAACCCCCAACTCAGTGAGAAGAGACTGAAGCCAGGTCAACTCGGTAGTAGCAAGAGCAAGAGCGCCATCCTCACTCTCTGTACTAGAGCGAGCAACAGTAGTCTGTTTGCGAAACTGCCATGAAACTAGATTGGACCCAAAATAAATGAGATAGCCACCATGAGACTTTCTGTCATCAGGGCACCCAGCCCAATCAGCATTGGAATAGGCTTCCAAGGATGAAGAGGATGATGGAGTGAGATGGAGCCCAAAAAGAATAGTACCCTTAAAATATCTCAAAAGTCGTTTAAGGGCAACCCAATGATCCTCGGTAGGATGAGCAAGATATTGGCATAGCTTTTTGACGGAATATGGTAAGTCAGGCCTAGTGAGCGTAACATATTGCAAACCACCAACCAAGCTTCGATATATCGTCGGATCATCCAATGGTTTCCCATGAGTGGAAGAAAGATGAAATGAAGGAGCCATGGGAGTCGAGATGGGCTTTGCATCAAGTAAACCGGCCCGATCAAGCAATCCAGAGATATACCTTTGTTGAGATAACATCATACCCATGGGTAAGGGAATCAACTCAATGCCTAAAAAATATCTTGCAACACCAAGATCTTTTAGTGCAAACTCAGAAGAAAGGGAATATATCAAGGTGTCAATAGCATGAGAAGATGGTCCGGTGATAAGTATGTCGTTAACCTAAACCAACACACACAGAGTCTCAATGCTATGATGTCGAATAAACAACGAAGAATCTGTCTTGGACCCTGCAAAACCAAGATGAGTAAGATAAGGACTGAGACGTTGAAACCAAGCCCTTGGAGCTTGCTTGAGACCATATAAGGAACGTTGCAATTTGCAAACGTATGAAGGAAACCGAGAGTCCATGTATCCGGGTGGTTGATGCATATAAACATCTTCAGACAAGTTTCCATGCAAAAATGCGTTATTCACATCAAGTTGCCAAACTACCCATTTATGGGAGACAGCTAAGGCAAGAATGAGACGAATAGTAGTGGGCTTGACAACTGGACTGAACGTCTCATCATAGTCCAACCCATACTCTTGATTATATCCTTTAGCAACTAAATGAGCCTTATGACGTTCAATTGTACAATCAGATTTTCGCTTGATGCGAAAAAGCCATTTGCAATCGATAATACGTCGATCTTATGGTGGAGGAGTAAGCATCCAAGTTTGGTTGGCTAATAAAGCATTAAATTCATCGTCCATGGCCTGACGCCACACACTAGACTTGGCAGCTTGACTATAACATGTCAGCTCAACATCATGAGAACTAGTGGCAAGAAGAGCAAGGGGCAATGGATAACGGATTGCAAAATAACTCTTGGGGACTTTGGGTTTGCGAGACCCATCTTGAGATCGGGTTATCATTGGATGAACCCAAGAACCAACCAAAGAAGGTGTACTATGGACCAAGTGTGAAGGGGAAGGTACACCATCATTAGTAGTAGTAGGCCCAAAAGAAACAACTGAAGGTACATCATCTGTATGTAAAGATTTATCCAAAAGTAAATGTGAATCAACAGTCTCTAGAACAGTCCCATCAATATTATTTACAGACCCATAAGAAATAATAGAATCAGTAGAAGGCCCATAAGCAGTAAATGAAGGACTAGCAGCAGTAGAATCAACAACAGCAGGCCCAATAGGAAGCCCAACAGCAGCAGCAGCACAAGGAGAACCACCTCTATCATCACCCGAGTAAAGAGAAGCAACACCATCGTGTATCTCAGCTTCATGACTATAACCATCAGCAGCAACACCTTGTAACTCAGCAGAAACATTGGTCAGACCAGTAGGAATACTAGAATTAATTGGAATCTCACCAAGTGGCCCATGAGAAGACATAATCAGCCCATTAGAACTACCAAGCAGCCCATTATTGGAGATAACATGCAGTCCAGTATGTTGAACAGTAGATGGCCCATCATGAGTAACAATAGACAACTCATTGGGTAGAACATTATGTAGCCCAATATTAGAAGAATCATGCAGCCCATTATGTGCAACGGTACAAGGCCCAGTGGGCAAAGAATTAGGAAGCTTATTAAGAGCTAAAGAAGAAACTGTGGGAGAAGTAATAGGAGAAGCAGAATGCCTAGGTGAAAAAGGAGAGGACACTGAAGATGTGATCACTAGGGAAGTGGAAGAAGTAGGTTGAACTGCAGAGGGTGTGATAGAATGAAAAGGGAAAGAGGACTCATCAAAAACAACATGTCTAGATATAATGATTTTCCTAGTTGAAAGATTCAAACATCAATAACCATGATGTTGAGGACTATATCCAACAAAAACACATGAAGCAAATCGAAATCCATTTTATGTCTATTAAATGGACGAAGAAAAGGGTAACATGAACAACCAAAAGTTCAAAGAAACTTGTAATCAGGGGCACGATCATGAAAAACTTTAGAGAAAGGTGACTCAAAATGAAGAACAACAGAAGGAAGTTTGTTTATGATAAAAACACCAGTAGTAAAAGCATCTCCCCAAAAACTTAGAGGTAAGCCGGAATGAGCCAATAAGGAGAGCCCCATGTCAACAATATGACGATGTTTGCGTTCTACTTTGCCATTTTGAGCTGAAGTGTGAGGGCATGGGTGTCTATGACTAATACCACAAGTTTGAAGAAAAGTAGAGAAACTTCTAAACTCACCCCCCCCCCCCCAATCAAACTGAAAACTCTTAATGGATGTAGAAAACTGATTTTCAATAGGGGCTTTAAAGAGTTGAAAAACACGCAAAGCATCAGATTTGTGGGCTATAGTATATATCCGTGTAAATCTTGTAAAATCATCAACAAATGACACATAAAAGCGGTGACCCTCATTCGAAAGTACATGAGAGGGTCCCCATAGATCTGAGTGTATTAACTGAAGAGGGGCTGTAGTGTGCAAATCACACAGATGAAAAGGAAGTCTATGTGACTTTCCAAGTTGACAGGGAGCACAAACACCAGAAAATTTAGCACCAACAAAAGGTAATTGGTATTGCTTAATGACTTTGTGCACAGTGGGAAAATTCACATGACCAAGTCTAATATGCCATAGTTCAGGAGAAGCAGAAATAGCAGACAAAGCCATTACAGTATTAGGAGAATTCATCACCACTGGAAGAGTGTAAATACCTTGCTTAATAGTTCCTGTGAGGAGGACATGGCCTGAGCAAGGATCCTTAATATGAAAACAATTCGCATGGAATTCAAAAAACACATTATTGTCAGAGGCAAACTTATTAACAGACAATAAATTGTGAGAAGCCGAGGGAACATGTAGCACATCACAAAGCTTGAATGAATTATCAGAAACAGAGAAATTAGAGTCACCAATATTCTGAATGCACAAACCTGATCCGTCCCCAATTCTAACAGTATCAGCACCAATGTATACGGAAGGAGAATTGATAGCATCTAAATTGGATGTAATGTGATGAGAGGCCCCTGAATCTGGTAACCAATTCATCACAGAACTTGAACGAGAAGTATGAGCCATATTAGCGTGAGGAGTCCAATGTGTAGCAAGATGAGAAGAAGTATCAGCATTCCTTTGATAGCAAAACTTAGCAGGATGACCTGGTCTTCCACAAATGTAACAAAAATACACTAGAACCATATCTGCCATTAGTTCGACCTCTCTGAGAGTAAAATCTACCACCAGATCTACCATGAAATCTAGAACCAAAAGACTGAGAGGCATGCCATAAAGATTTTGGAATAGAAGACAGAGAAGTAGATGCCACTTGTGCAGTAATGTTTGTTATATCTTGCAAAGCAGAGTTTATATGAATTTCTTCACAATAAAGTAGACTATGTAGATCAACAACACGGATCGGAGTATCTCTGGTAGTCACAAAAGTGATAAAAGCCTGATATTCGGATCCTAAACCTCCAAGAATATAAAGAACCTGATCAGAGTCAGAGAGGGGTTGAGATGCCAAAGAAAAAGCATCAGAAATGCGCTTAATTTTGAGGAGATAATCAGCCATTGAGTCTGATCCTTTTCTGATTGAATGTAATTGCATCCTCAATTGCATGATTCTAGCTTGAGATAAAAAAGCAAGAGCTTGCCATACTTCTCTGGAAGTGCGAAGTCCTACAACCTGGGAATGGATGGCATCAGTTGATGAAGACAACAACCAGTTGAGAAGAACCTGATTTGCATCTTCCAGGTAAGATGAGCCGGATTCGCAACAAGTGATGTGGAGCTCGAATCCAAGAAAGGATCAGGAGGTAAAATAGAACCATCAACAAGGCTCATAAATCCAGTACTGGTAAGGATAGGAAGAAACTGTGAACGCCAAATCAAGTAATTATCAGAGGTAAGCTTGACATTTAGAAGATGATGAATGTTTGACAATGATATAGAAGACTCCATTAGCAAACACAAAACATAGATCTGAAAACGCAAAGCACAGATCTAAAACGCAAGACTCTCACAAGCAAGAGAGGAAACGTGAAGAAGAAAGCTCAAGAAGTTGCTGGAACAAGAAAGTTCAAGAAACTAGGTGACAAGAGGACAAAACGTGAAGAAGAAGCAAGGGTTCAAGAAACAAGACAGGTCAAGTTTCAAGAAAACAAAAAGAAAAAGGCAAGAAACTACAACCGTAAACCACAGGGGATCACTAAAGGCAAATGATACCATGTTAGATTTGCTGAAAACCACTGGTCACAAGTATGAACCAGTCAATATATTTATAGCTGTAAGATCATACATCATAGATCAAGGGACATATGAAATTACAAATAAGGGCTTACGGATTTACATAAAATAAAGAGAAACTCTATTCTCTAATACTAATGATTTGGTTGCATATTTTTCCCTTTCCACCCTTATTTTGAATAAATCCAGTAGAACTGTGGAAGAAAGAACCACACACTGGCAAAACCTGTGATCAGAGAAGAAATTAAAATATCTCCTACCATTTTCCTCCCTTTCTCTTTGTCGTTTTTGTTTACTTCCTCATGTTTGTGTGGCAAACTACAAATTGGATTAGATAAATGTCAATAAATCAAAGATAAAACAATAGGAAAGGAGGCTGGCTAATGACAATCTCTGAACCATGATTGGTTGTATGCAATTAATCACTAATCTTGCTTTGTTGTGTTTGTGATTTGCACATATGTTTCGTCCTTCATTACAGCAAAGAAAAGATAAGATCAGAAAGGAGAGAAGTGAATTATTTCTTCTGATTTGAAATGGTTTATCCTTATTTCAATACTTAGAGCTGTCTAGGTTTATTCTCTGGATGTTCCACCAAGAAAATGTTTATTTTCTGCACGACAAATTAGCTGAATCCAGGTCATTCTGGAGTTCTAAACTGGACTTCGATAAAATTGCATGGAAAATATTGAAACATATCTTATAAATGAGCCTAACCAATCACTGAAGAACCCCCCTCCCCCACTTTTTTTGCAGCTTCCATACAAGATCACGGTGTTCATCTTTGACAAGCTTAGCATTTATTTATTTTATTTTTTATGCATAAACTCTTCGTGTGCGTCTCCCTGTTTTTCTTTAAATCATTCTTTTGTTGAAAAATATCCTAAAATTATATATATATATATATATTTTAATCAAAATATCCTTATTTCTGCAACAGTCAAGAGTGTACCATGTATACAGTATCCCATTCCAATCCAACAGTTTATATTAAAATAGTGAACTATAGCTGTAGTGTAATATTTTTATTTTATATTTAAGGATCTTAAATTTTAACTTACAAAATTATGCCCTTAGTTGAAACTCGATGAAATCTCATTTTCATCTTGCAAGAAAACTCTATTTTTGAGAATACTAAAATCACATTTTCCAAAAAAAATATTGTCCCTGTGTTACCCTTTTGGTTTGTCATGGTTGGATCCAAGTGCTAAGAGAACTCAGGTTGGTGAGAATAACAACATTGAGGTTGGTGAAGACGACTCTTTGTTTTACCACGAGCACCGAAAAGGTTAGATTGAAGGTGAGTTGGGAAAAGAAAATGGGAGATGAAGTTGAGACAGGGAGGTAGGAAATGCTCCGATGAGGAATTTGCTTAAATTAGTGATGGAACCCATCACAAAAAACTGAACTTCAAATATGTTGACTCGAGAGATTCTTCTTCATAGAAAAGAAGGCGTCGCCCAACGAGTGGCAGATTTGGATGGAGTCTCGCTTGGATGCTGGGGAGATCTATAGATCTGGATAGAGTCTCGCTCATAGAGGAAGAGAACGCGCGCTAGCGCGCTACGGCTTACGAAGCAAAGAATGAAGAGGCAAACCAGCGGATTGAACCCAAGTAAAAACCCACCTACTTGAACTGCCATGGATGAAGTGGAATCTTGTAAGCAAGCTTGCAGATATAAAACCTAGAAACAGAGATATGTAGGTGATGGTTAAGAGGACACAATAATGAGTGGTGGATTTGTTCTTGTCAATGTTGCGTCTTCTTTTGACATAGTTCACTATTAAATTGGAATTGCCGCCGGTTTTGTCATTGGACTCCACTCTGTCTTCGTCATTTGATTTTAATTTATGGTTAAATGCTTGATGCCAACAGAAATGTAACCCATTAAAACTCAACCTTAGAACTTTAACCCTAAATCATATTAAAATGAACTAACTTGATTGAATTAGAATTCTGTAATGCTGGTTCTCTTTTCTGAAAATTCAGTTTTTTGGTATTCTACAAATTAGGGTTTTGGGATGAGAATGAAGTTTTCAGAGTTTCAACGTTGGGCATAATTTTGTAAATTTAATATTTTAAGACCCTAAATACAAAATAAAATATTATAATTACAACTATAATTGGCAGTTTTAATATAAACAATTGGATTGAAATGGGTATACATGGTACAATCTTGACCGTTGCACAAATAAAAATATTTTGACAAAAAAATATGATTTGTTCTTGGTTGGTCATTGTTTGATACCAAAGGGGAACTAAACGCAAAAGGGAGTTTGTTTAGGGACTAAAAATGATCTGAACTAAACCTCAAGGGAGTAGATGAAAATTACCCTAATATTAATAATTGATAAAATAAAATAATAAATAAATAAAACGATTAAAAAGAATTAACACATAAAGATGTTCCATTACATATTTATGTAAGAAGCTACGGCGGCTTTATTATATATCACAAAGATGACCACAATTACCCATTTTCCGATAACATATGAAAAGGATTACAAGCATTTTACATAACCCTGCAATTACAACGGCTACTTTGTCTTTTGTGTCCTGCCCATGAATAAAAAATTACTCATTAATAGTTAACAATTATTAATTCTTAAGAATGAAAACTTCAATTTTAGACATTATTTATTTGTGATTTAAAAGTCTAATTGATTGAATAGATAAGAGTGTTTAAGGAAATGAAAATATAGGCGTGTTCCTTGAGTTCATGCTTTTATAAAAGTAATAATAATATTGATTATGTTTTATTTAACTAATCAATTATTCTCTCCCTCCTCAATTATAGAGATAAGATAACTTACTTCGACATTGCAATGGAAGAGAACAACAAATACCTGATTACAATACAAGTTTACTCTACAACAATTGCAACTGTATATCTTAAACAACTGTCTGTTACTTATATAGATTATACTTTTGACCAAGTACCTTGACAATGCCTTTTAGTATTAATGTTTTTATGATAATGCATTGAATAGTTTTTCATTGCTGAATCTGAAGCCAAGGGCGGACCCCACTAAGGGGCCGGGGCCATGGCCCCACGGATTTTTAAATTTTTTTATTATTTTCTTAGCTTTTTCATTTTTTTAATATTAATTTCCTTAATTTTTCCAGCTTTTTTTTCTTCTCACATGTGAAATATCACTATTTGGCCCCCCAAATTTGAAAATAAAATTTAAAGGTAAAATAATGAGTATAAATGTTATTCTTATTTAAAAAATAATTCTTCAATCCCTATTTATTCTCCTCTCTCTTCTCTCTCACATTTTTTTTCTATTTATTCTCCTTCTATAAACGTGGTTAAGGAAAATTTTTGAAACAAATTTATTATTAAATATTCAAAATGCCATTTCTAATGGAAACTAACTCCTCAATTCCTATTTATTCTCCTCTCTTCTCTCTCACATCTTTTCTTCCTATGTATTCTCCTTCTATAAACGTGGGAATTGTATATTGAGAACGCAAAAGAAAGTTGATACCGAATATTTTATCATCCCATGTGGTGTTATCAATCTCAAAAGCTTCCGAAACGCTGATGTTCCAAAAAAGTCACACCAAAAGGCCCAAAACGTCATAAACCCTTGGGTGGAAATTGATAATCTTTATCGGCATTTTTTCAATATGAGATAACTTCCTCACTATCAAACTTGACATGTTGAACAAAGGCTGAGGAATCGCGAGAAATTTGCAGATAACAAACACTGAGGAGAAGAACGACATAATATTTGAATAAAAACTTTGATCCTATAATAAAACAGTTAACGTTATTATTGAGATTTTAAATAGATAATTCATCTTGACAATGAACTAAAATATGTATTACATAACAAGGTTTTTCTTTTTTTTTGGTGGGTGGGGTCATAGGTACGATGAAGTCACTTAAGAGATTATAATATAATTATAATAATAACAAAAACGTAAAATGGAAAAGATCTTAGATATTTGGAGAATATAAAACTATTTATCATTAATGTTCTTTAATTATGATTTTTTTTTTTACCAACATTTAATAAATGATTAGTTTTTTTTATAAGGAATAAATGATGAGTTATGATGTTATTAATATTAAATAATTTCATACTTTAAAATGAGTTAATGACAATTGTGGACATCATTTAGGCTCTTTTTGGTATCAATTATCATTGTCAATTATGAGAAATTTTCATTATTTTAAATTGTTTGGCATCTATTCTGAATTTTATTTTTATTTAAAATAATAGAAAAATCTCCAAAATTCATAATGAACTTTTTGTCCATTATGGATTGTGATGAAAATTTCATTATCTTCATTTGTGTAAGTTTACTTAAAGTTCTATAAGTAATATGAGGGTAAAATAGTCAATACACATTCTTTTATAACAATCATATTTTTTCCTTATTTTCTCACTTGTTTACTATCATTTTTAACAATTTTTTATTTTGAAACCAAACTTATTTTTCATTTCATAATTTATTTTCGATAAAATTCACCAAACCATTTTTCATTCTTGACCAATAATGAATTATTGTACTTATTTATTTTAAATAAGCATAATAGAGAATGAGAATTGATACCAAAAAAAGCCTTAGTTATGTCTATTAGGTTGATGAATAAGGGCTTTTAAGAAAATAAAATCTAACAATGTCTCTTAAGTTCATACTTTTATATTAATAGTATGATAGTATGTTATTGATTATGTTTTATTTAACTAATCAATTATTCTCTCCCTCCTCTATTATAGAGATAAGATAATTTACTTGGACATTGCAATGGAAGAGAACAATAAATACCTAATTACAATACAAATTTACTCTACAACAATTGCAAAATTATAGATAACAATAAATACCTAATTACAATACAAGTTTACTCTACAATAATTGCAAAATTATAATGTTAGTTTACAATTTGTAATAAACTAATAAAAAGAATATGTCAAAAATCACCTAATATGTACATAGAAATATATAAAATATTGAATCGAAAAGATTTGAATATTCATTAATTCATTAAAAATAGTCTAATTTAGTTCATAGTGTTGTGAAATTAAGAAAATAAATTTACTTCAAATTTTCTTCCTATTATATGTTAGTAGCATTTCAATAGCCTCCAGTATCTCATACTTATTATTTTAAAAAAGATAACCAGAGAAACATTATCATAAAATTTGACAATAACTACAAATATTCCTGATTATCAATCTATGCGGATTTTGTATGATTATTTATTGTTCTCAATAATTCATGATGTATTTCAGGCAAAAGAATATCATGCTATGTTAATGAACAAAAGAGTTTCAATTCACTATTAAAAAAAAAATGAAATAAACACTCTTAAAGCACCTCATGTGATTCACATTTTTAATCCTCTGGTTTCAATTTGTTCATTTTCATTCAAGGTTAATAGAATATTCTATTGTGAGTACTAACATGAGCCTATCATTTGGATGAGAGAAAAAAGAATATTGACATAAACACAACTGAAATTACAATATTGTATGTTAATCTTCATGACAAACACCTATTATAGTTTCCCCAAAAAAATAAAAATAAAGGAAAGAGAAGCTTCTGTTATACTTTAGTGACCAATTTCAACGCCAAAAAACTAACTAAATTGGAATTTTGTTGGCATTTTGCCTCTTTTGACATTTTTATGATTATGATTTGGTTTGTAATAAAGATGTCAAGCAGTATGGTTTTAATACAATACAAAAATTGAATACCTAAAATTAAAACCATATTGTATTGGTATTTACAAAATTATTATTGTATAGTCATGGTACAATTGCAACATGGAAGTGGTATATATAAATGATATTAAATGGTAGGACATATCTGTGATATAAAATTGCATATAAAGCAAGGTTGTCAAGGCGAGAGAGGGTTTGTAAGACAGCGCCCACAAGGAGACAACTAAACGGTCAACGCATTCTACTATTATTTTTTAGGTGGTCAAGACATTCTAATGTTAATTTTTTGAAATGTAAACTAAAACTTACATGATTCATTCCTAGCCTTTTAAGTATGAAACATTTTACAAACTTAATAAAAAGTTCATAAACAAAATCATTATATAACATTGAAGTAAGTTGTAACATCAGTTGAAGAAATAATCATAATCACAAATTACAGGCTAGAAAAGAAAGAAATAAAAATAACCTGCGCATAAAAAGAAGAGGTTTTCAGAGATGACCATTTCAAATCCTGCTAGTGTAGCAACCTTTAGGTAAGTCACCAAGCTTAAAAACAAGGCATTGGCGGAGAAAAAAGAGGATAAGACGACTTACCTTCAATTGGGAAGACGACCAACGGAGAGTGGCCGGAGATGCCGAAGATGGCCACTCCAACTCCTATGTGCTTAGCAACCTATAGGTAAGTCACAAAGTCTAAAAAAAAACATCGATGGAGAGGAAGAAGACTCAGAGATTATAGCTAGTTGAAGCCATGGTGAGGGTTTCTTTTGTGAGGAGCAGTTCATGCCATCGTGAAGAAGATCCATTTTGCGATTTAGAATGGTTAGGTTATGTTGATACTTGATCCCACGTAGCACCAGGGAAATTTTCAATGCACTTTCAACCAATAGATTTATCTATATTAGAATCAAGTAGTATGATAAATATCAACTTTCCATTAGAATATCATATAATTAAAAAAAAAAAAAGGTTGGACGCAAGGCATCCAAGGCGTCAGCTTTATTGAGCTCTCATAAAGCGAGGATCACCTAGGGGTGTCAAAACCTAACCCGAACCGGCCCAAACCGAAGCTTAATGGGCTGTGTTTGGGCTGAACAACCTCAGCCCGCAATGGTTTGGGCTAGGCCGGGCCAGCCCGTGTGTGGCCTGCTAGCCCGAACCCGAACCAGCCCATTAAATCCGTTATAAAAAAATAAAATAAAATAAATTTAAATGTAAAGACAAGAAAACCCCCAAATATCCATTTGTTTTCCTTTATTGTTTTGATTTGGAATATGCAAACAACAAGCTTGTTAAAGCCTTTGCCATTTGGAAGATGGGTTTAGTAAATATTTAGCAAATGTATTATCATTTAAAAATCTTTTAATGCTTTATTTTGATCCATTTTTAAAAGTGTCAAGAAGAAGGAGGAAAATAAGCAGAGACAACCCATTAAAATTCATCATGATGCCAGTTTTCTTTTGTATATTAGTTCTATAAATTTTATAAATCTTTGTAGAAAAAAGTTTTTGATTGTAAACACCCAACCCAAAAGACTTGAAGATAACTTAATGCTTATATATGTTCACATACTCTTGATAAATTTCACATATTAACAAGGTACTCAAAACATACCGCTAGTAAACCCGAACTCAAACCGTTAGTAAACCCAATTCTAAACCGTTAGCCCAAACCGTTAGTCAGCCAGAACCCAAACCGCACCGGCCCGAAACCGTTATTTTCTTAATGGGCCGTGTTTGGGCTGAGTGTTTTTCAGCCCGAAACCGCCCCAACCCAAACCGTTGACACCCCTAGGATCACCCAACACTCTCGAGCACTATCTGAAAGCCTAAGTGTTCCCTAGACGCCTTGACAACTATGATATAAAGGATATAGAAACAGTATAAAAATGGTACTGAATTGATATAAACGATATAGCAACAATATAAATTAATATCGAAATGACACAAACAAATATATAATGATATAAAAGATATGGTTTTACAATACGATCGAACCATCATTGTTCCATACTACAATAAAAACCATATCATATGGTTTTTGAAATGGTTCAAGACCATACAATCTTATATGGAAAGCTTCGGTTTCGACATATAATTGACACTAGATTGAAACCTTTTATTTGTAATAGCATAAATAGATTCTTTTATGATTCTATGATTGGATCTATAGGTCCATCATTACCAAATTTAGCCTTCCACTAGTAGTTTAAGCATTGAATCTTTGGATAGAGTGAGTGAGTTTACTGTTGCTGGATCTATTATTATCCTCCATCCATGTTTTAGAGGCGCACGATTGGTGAGATTCTTCTACGTTAAAGGAGAACTGATGGTTAATTTGTACTCCTTAAGTTGATCTGGCTCTTTCATAACTAAATAGGTTGTTTTTCTTTACTTTTTTTCTTAGTCTTCATCGTTTATTTGTGACTCCAAAGATGCTACTATATATAGTACAAATTACTTAGCGTTCGGTCTTGATTCTGCCTTTCAACTAAGGGTGTAAATGGATAACCAAAATTCGCTTTCGAATTCGCATCCGCATCCGTTTAGGGGTATCCGAATCCATCCAATTACTAATAGGATGTGGAAAGGGTAATACCCCTTTCTTACCGATTATTATTCGTTGGATTAAATTATCCGATTAAGTTACTTATTTAGATTTATTTTCCTTATTATTATAAAATTTTTATTTGTGGTACGTGACTATTTTTCTAGTTTTCTATTAAAATAGCTACCAAAGTTGCTAAATTCTTAAATTTCAAACCTAGCCCTCACAAATAAAATGGTAAAGATGTAAACAGGTAGTCGAAAAATTGTATTTGATCTTATTCATGCCCATTTAGAAGAATCAACTTAAGCAAATAATTATTCAATTATCATCTGAATCCGTCCAAAAACCGATAGGATATTATCCGAATCCAGTCCGTTTACACTCCTACTTTCAACCTATATTCTCTCCGCCCTGTGTGGCTGGTTTCATTTCTTACCCACCGCCTCATTAGTTTCCCTTTCTTCCTCTTCCTCCCTCTTTCATCATGTATCTCTTTCCAGCTGGCCATTGAAGATAACTTTAAACCTCTATTATTATTATTATTATTATTATTATTATTATTAAGCAGGAGCACTACAAAAAAAATTGCCTTTAGTGGCGGTTTTTTCCGCCACTAGAAGTGTCAAAAACCGCCACAAATCCGCCACGAAATGTGCCGCAGCCATTTAATAGTGGCGGTTTTCTGTACCGCGCGTGTAACGTGCAAATAGTGGCGATTTTATTAAACCGCCACTAATCATATATTTACACCGACAGATAATACCGAGAACTAAGCCCATTTAGTGGCGGTAAATAGAAAACCGACACCAATTGTGTCAAATTTAGTTAAATAGAACCGCCACTAAATGTGTCACATTTGGTGTCGTTTACAACAAAACCGCCACTAAATGTGTGGAATTTGGTATCGTTTATAGCAGAACCGCCACTATGTACATCATTTTAGCGTCGGTTTTTCACTTGACCGCCACGAATGATATGCTATTTAGTAAAAATGTGTTCGCATTTGTATTATATTTACTCTTTATTTCCCACTAATTAGTGGCGGTTTTATTTTACCGCCACCAATTAGATTAATTTAAAAAAAAAAAAAATAGTTCCCCTATATTTGATATTATTACATTTATTCCTAAAAGATAATACAAATACATGAATACAAAGAAAATTCAAAAAAGCTAAAAGTATTCAAAGAACACAATTTAAGAAAAATAATACAATACCTATTAATCAAGTCAACTTGTATACAAATATACAAAAACTACATGTAGTACTCTAATATGGAAGCTTACAAACAGGTTGAGGATGAGAACCCACCTCTCTACATACGCTATATGTGTTCATTCGTTCTTAGGAATCGAAGTCAATGGTTGAAGAAAGACCATTGTGATGGGGCTAAACAATCTGCTAGTGTAAATTAAAGAAACAAACACAGCTGTAATGGATCATTCAACACACAAGCCACAATAGACACAGGAATTTTGTTGACAAAAAAAAAAAAAAGACACAGGAATTTTTAACGTGAAAAAACCCGCAAGGGAAAAAACCACGGGACCGTTATCGGAGTCCACCCAAACTTCCACTATCACCAAATGATAATAAAAATGAGTATACTATCAACATCCCATTTCTAGATATAGAGGAACACAAATCACAATCACATCATCAAATAAATGGAAATCAGAGAGAATGAAGAAAAGTCACCAAAGAGGCTTCCCGAAAACTGTGGTAGAATGATATTCTGACCGTTGGATATGAAGAGCTAGGTACCACGACCATTCCCTTCAAATCTCACTTCATTCCGACACCGTATCACCGTCGGATTCGCCGGAGAAACCAGAAAACTCTCCCTCTTTCTTTACTTCTCCCGCTCCAGCTCTCTCTCCCCTCTTTTTCTTTTTCTTTTTCTTTTTCTTTCTCTCTCCTCTTATGCGGCTTCTATTCTTCTCTCTCTCCTATTCTCTTATGCGGCAACCATGGTGAGGCGGCAATAGGTTTTCCTAAAGAAAACCCTATTGCTTCACTTACAATATGTTGGGCCCCACATGGGCTTAATGGGCCGGACCCAACAAATCTCCCTCTCCGTGCCCATGAGGGAGGAAAGCACAACTTGACTCCTTACTTGGAATCCATGTGCGCAAGCTCCTTGCACACCTCAAACTTCTCTCGAGTAACAATCTTTGTTAACATATCAAAGGCATTCTTATCAGTGTGAATTTTCACAATCTTCAACAACTCATCTTCCACCACATCACGCAACCAATGATATCTCACATCAATGTGCTTTTTGCAAGAGTGATATGTAGAGTTCTTGCTCAAGTCAATAGCACTCTGACTATCCAAAGATAGCACATACTTATCTTGCTTCAAACCCAATTCTTGGAGAAATCTTTTCAACCACAACATTTCTTTCCCTACTTCTGCAGCGGCGATGTATTCAGCCTCAGTTGTAGACAAAGCCATACATTTCTGTAGTTTGGACTACCAAGAGACAGCTCCCCCTGCAAAAGTAAACAAATACCCAGAAGTTGACTTTTCTACAATTAAGGTCACCCGCCATGTCAGAATTAGTATACCCTTCCAAGACTGGATCTGAACCTCCAAAACATAAACACAATTTGGAACTTCCTCTCAAATATCTGAAGATCCATTTCACAGCTTCCCAATGATCTCTCCCTGGATTATCAAGAAACCTGCTATAACATTAACTGCCTGTGCAATGTCTTGTCTAATGCAGACCATGGCATCCATAAGACTACCAACTGCATAAGAGTAAGGAATACCTGGCATTGCTTCTCTTTCTTGACTGGTAGATGAACATGACTGCTTACTCAGTTTAAAGTGACTGGCAAGAGGAGTGCTTACAGGCTTAGCACCCTGCATGTTGAACCTTTAAAGTAGGGGTGTCAAAACCTAACCCGAACAGTTAAAACTGGACCGAACCGGCCCGTTACAGCCCAAACCGGCCCGCATCGAAGCTTAATGAGCTGTGTTTGGGCTAAACAACTTCAGCCCGCAACGGTTGGGGTTGGGTCGGGCTAGCCCGTGTGCGGCCCGCTAGCCCGAACCGTTTGGCCCAAAACCAACCTGTTAAACCCGTTACAAATAAATAAAATAAAATAAATCTAAATGTAAAAGCCAAGAAAACCCCCAAGTTTCTATTTATTTTCTTAATTGTTTTGCTTTGGAATATGCAAACAACAAGCCTGTCAAAGCCTTCGTCATTTGGAAGATGGGTTTGGTAAATATTTAGCAAATGTATTATCATTTGAAAATCTTTTAATGCTTTATTTTGATCCATTTTTACAAGTGTTAAGAAGGGAAAGGAGAATAGGCAAATACAACCCACTAAAATTCTTCAAGATGCTAGATTTCTTTTGTATATTAGTTCTATACTTTTTACTTCTTTGTAGAAAAAGAGTTTTTGGTTTTGAACACCCAACACAAGAGATTTGAAGAGAACTTAATGCTTATATGTGTTTACATGCTCTTGATAAATTCCACACATCTACAAAGTACTCAAAACATACCGCTAGTAAACCCAAACCCAAACCGTTAGTAAACCCAATTCGAAATAGTTAGCCCAAACCGTTAGTCAGCCCGAACCTAAACCGCACCGGCCCGAAACCGTTATTTTCTTAATGGGCCGTGTTTGGGCTGAGTGCTTTTCAGCCCAAAACCGTTAGGCCCAACCCGAACCGTTGACACCCCTACTTTTAAGCACCCGTTCAACATACTTTTCTTGTGACAACCATAGCTTCCTAGCCTTCCTGTCACGAACAATCTGCATGCCCAATATTTGTCTAGCTGGCCCTAAGTCCTTCATATCAAAGGACTTGAACAACTATTCTTTCAACTTCTTAATCATATCTGCATCTTGCCCAATGATCAACATATCATCAACATAAAAGAGAAGAACAGTGAACTTACTATCTGGAAATTTTCTGAAGTATATATAATGATCTGCTTGAGTCCTCTTATACCCAATAGCCACCATAAGTGAGTCAAACTTCTTTTACCACTACCTTGGTGCCTGCTTTAGTCCATAAAGACTCTTCTTTAACTTGCATACCAAGTGCTCCTTCCTTTTGACTTCAAACCCTTCTGGTTGCATCATATAAATTTCTTCATTTAAATCACCATGAAAAAATGCAGTTTTCACATATAACTGCTCTAGCTCAAGATCCATGCTTGCTACTATACCCAAAATGACTCAAATGGATGTCAATTTTACAACTGAAGAGAAGATCTCACCAAAGTCAATGCCCTTCTTCTGTCCAAACCCTTTCACCACCAAACGAGCCTTGTGCTTCACTAGCTTCTCAGATGCATCTCTCTTTATCTTATATACCCATTGGTTCATCAATGCTTTTCTGCCTTTAGGAAGTGTTACCAACTCATAAGTATGGTTCTTATGCAAGGAACTCATATCTTCTTGCATAGCTTTCATCCAACTAATTTTATCACTGTGGATCACTACTTCCTGAAAGCTTTTGGGCTCCCCCTCTTCAGTAAGAAGAATATACTCAAAACTATGATACTTTTGTGTTGGTCTCCGCTCTCTTGTGGACCGCCTCACTTGAGATTCTACAACCTCTTCTTGTGGGGGTTGCTCCCCCTACTCAATATCCTCATGATCCATAAAATCATCTGTCACAATCTCTGGATCATTAAGGTCAATCTGTTCTTCATGAGTAGGTTCTCCTCCTGGAACGGATGTGGGATCAAACATAACATTCTCAACATGAGTAGGCTTCTCAAACTTCTCAAAGTGTGTAATATTTTCAGTTTCACGAAATATTACATCTCTACTTCTGAAAGTCTTCTTCTTTTCTGGATCCCATAATCTGTACACAAACTCTTCATTTCCATATCCCAAGAATATGCAAGGAACTGCCTTGTCATCAAGCTTTGATATTTTCTCCTTTGGTATATGTGCAAATGTCTTGCAACCAAACACCTTCAGATGAGAGTATGAGACATCTTTCCCTCTCCATACCATTTCTGGAATATCAGACTCTAAAGGAGCTAATGGAGAACCACGAACACAGATAAGGCTCTGATACCATTTGTTAGGAATAATAGATGCACAACCACGAACAGAGAAAAACACAAGCAAAACACACAAGAGGGATTTAACATGGTTCGGCAAAACCATGCCTACGTCTACAAGAGAGAAAAGAAGTTTCACTAATTCCAGAAACTACACACCTCTCTCACACCCACAAAGTACTACCCTTTGCTCGCCCCCATCCTTATCCTCAGGATGGGTTTTCCAATCCCCTACAGGGTTGGATTCCCCAATCTCCTACAGAGATTGATGCCTATAGGTTATCCCACAGAGACTATTTATATGGAAACCTAAAACCCTAATCCCAATGTAATTATAATTTTACCCCAGTATTAGTAATTGACCCAAACCCTGTTTTAATTACAACTACTACCAAAAATCATAATTACATGGACCCACAGAATACAAGACACCCAAACCCAACACATTGTCCTTTGCGTTGCTTTCTCCTACGCAACTCTCTCTCTTGGAATTTTGAGAATAAAAAAGACGAACACGATGGGATGCAGAAGACACAACTCTCTCTCTCTCTCTCTCTCTCTCTCTCTCTCTCTCTCTCTCTCTCTCTCTCTCTCTCTCTCTCTCTCTCTCTCTCTCTCTCTCTCTCTCTCTCTCTCTCTCTCTCTCTGCGTTCATGTTCGTTTTCCCTCTTTTGAACGATTTTGAAACCTGGCATTTTGTTTGTGCTTGGGTTCGGCCCAATCAGATGAAACAAGGGTTCAAGGGTTTGGCTTCAGTTAAAACACTGAAAGAGCACATGCTTTTCATCAATGGCCAATATTAAATCTGGTGTGCCGGGATACAGGGGCGGAGCAGGATTGAACATTGGGGGGGCCAAATGTAAGTGGGCCAATGTGGGACCCACTGGAGGTCCCATCTCATAATATATTATTATATTATAATGTGGAGTCTACATTAAAAATTAGGTAAATTAATAGAAAATTCATGAGTGTAAGAGAGAGAAAAGATTAATTTGAGAAAGAGAGAGTGAATACCTAATGTGGAGAAGATTTAGGAAAATTCCAAAATTTGCTAACTACTTCAATATTTTGTGAGACGTGTGAGAAAAAAAAAAGAGAAAAAATAGGAATAAAAGAGGAGATTCATGAGAGGAATAAATAGAGATGAAAATATGAGAGAATATATAAGGAGAAATTCATGGATCCTGAGTTAGTTTTTAATTAGAATTTAACCTTTTATTCCTAAAACTAGGAATTTAATGATAACCATTAGATAAAGATTATGAATGACATTTGTACCCATAATCTTTATCTTAAATTTTATTTTTAATTTGGAAGGGGGCCAAAAGTGGTATTTCACATTTAAAGACAGAGAAATAAGGTAAAAATAAGGATATACAATCAAAAACCGGGGGGACCAGGCCCTCCGGCCCAACGGGCTCCGCCACCGCGGGATAACGGGGGCATGCGCCCCTTAAACTAGGAATTTAATGATAACCATTAGATAAAGATTATGAATGACATTTGTACCCATAATCTTTATCTTAAATTTTTATTTTTAATTTTTGGAAGGGGGCCAAATAGTGGTATTTCACATTTAAAGATAGAGAAATAAGGTAAAAAATAAGGATATTTACAATTTCAAAAAAATCCGGGGGGGGGAACCATGGCCCCCTCCGGTCCCAACGTGGCTCCGCCACTGCCGGGATAATCTGGGGTGCATGCAGCTCAGTGCTTCACACTAGAATCAAAACGTGACTATTGTGCTGTCCTAGATCTAGGTTTTCCTGGCCCTAGGTTTACTTGGTCAAATATTTGTTAGGGGTCAAAAAACATTAGACCCGTGCTTGAATTGGCAGCATGGTTTTCCAAATTCGTCAGTAAGAGTGCACCAGACAAAGAGACCTTTTTCACTGGCCTTCGACATGGTTAGCAAAGGGAATCACCCCTTTCTACTGTTGAGTTGATGTGGCTTCACCACCCTCATATTCATAACATTGCCAAGCACGGTTGGTCTCCTATGATGCAAGCCTCGGTCTCTCATCACCACAAGAAGAAACAATAGAATACAAGGTTAGTGTTCAAGAAGTAGGTTTTTCGCGATTCTTCAAAATAACATCAAAGAAATCGCAGAGAAAATGGATGGTCTCATAAATGCCACACCCTCTACCTTTTCCCAGGATTGTATGAACGGTAGCGGCTCAACCTCTTCCAAGTGGTGTGGTTCTGACCTCGTTGACCATTTAGTAGCTTGATCCTTCTCATATCGTCTGGCCAACCCCTCGATAAGAATGAAGAAAAGGGAAAACTCAAAACCAGCTGTGGCCTGGGCATAATCAGGGGGTGAACATTTTACCTATTTGTTCAGTCAAAAGCACAAAAAAAGTCCAATAACCACCTCTAAACAAAGAAATGTGCATAATTAAGCAAATACAATCTCGATTTACAAGCCCGGTCGGCACAGTTATAGAAACACACGTATAAAGCAAAACAGTTGTTTTCCAAGATTGAAAAGAACATCTTAGTTATCTCTCAGAAGTTCTATAATGACAGCAGTTTCCGTTCCTATTGCCTTTAGACAGGCCACAGAATAAGTACTTCCATTATAGAATTTATTTCTTCCATAACTGTCTTAGCAGTCACTGGAAAATAGCCCAACAAGAAGTCACAGACACTTCACTTGGTCCACCAGTGAAGGAAATCCTTCCGCCTGTTGATCTTCTTCTGAAGCTGAAGCATTCCATAAAGTAGGGCCTCAGCAGTTGGGGGGCACCCAGGAACATAGATATCAACTGGTACAATCCTATCGCAGCCCCGAACAACAGAGTATGAATAGTGGTAGTACCCGCCACCATTTGCACAGCTTCCCATTGAAAGAACCCACCGAGGGTCAGGCATTTGATCATACACCCTGCAGTAAGATAACAATATCACAACATAAGTTTCTCTTTCATTTAAACAACTTGGGACAACTACCCACCACTAATCCAATGATCAGGTTGATGTCTCTTTTCAATTCACCAAGTAGAGTCGGGAAAAGGATTCCTAGAAAAATGATAATGCTTCAGTAACTATGATGATGACAAGCATAAGAACTGTTGGAGGCAGGCAAAAATCCCAAACAACTGGATTACGCTAAAGTTCAACCTTGCACCCATATTTGTTTGCACTAATCATTAACGAGTTGACAATGGATATTCAAGCTGTGATCCCCTGGTCTATGTTTTTCGCAGATGATAATGTTTTGATGCATGAAAAACTTACCAAGAAAAATGCAGAGTTGGATTCATAGGATCAACATTGGAATCAACTAGTCTTAAAATAAGTAGAACAATAGGGCTAAGAGGATGATGCAGACCTTGGAAATAGGCTGCTAGGATTGACTGTGATAGAAGAGATTTAGAAGAATAGGAAGAACGGGAAAAAGTAGAGATCTTTTTTTCTCCCTTTTTTTTTTTTTTTTTTTGGGGGGGGGGGGGGGGGGGTTCTCACTGTCTGATTCTACAAGTAACACACAACATCTCTCAATGCATCCTAGTCTCCACTGGTGTTATTAAGCATGTATTTAATTTAAAAAAGAAAACACAAATCCCCATTGAAATATAAAATTCTAAAACAAAGGTCAAACCAAAGACCAAAATTAGAACTGAAATAATTTACTTAATTAAGTAGAACTCTTCTTAAACCAAAACCATATTTCTTTTTGGTGTTGGACAAAAATTCATTGGATCAACCTATTGATACTACATAAAAGTGGGGTGGTAAAAATTGATGTTACAGCGAAGGTATAATTTTAGACACAGGTTCAAGCATGAATAGAGAAGGATAAACAGATGATGCTAGTATACAATAAATTAGAATAAGGTGAATATAGTGGAGGTGCATCTGCAATATTGCGTGATCGACGTTATCTCAACAGGAAATTTTTATTACAAAAGCTACACGACCAATGACAAGATACAAGGCTATATGTTGGACAATTGAGATATAAAGATTTAACTGAACTTCATGTGGTTGAAGTGATATGTCATGGTGGGTGAGTAGTAAAACTAAAAAGATACGAAGACGAATACATAAGTTAAAGCAAGTCGCAAGAAATCGTCTGTTATTTATTTAAAATTGGAGCTAATTGAATTCAAGATAAGGCCGAAGAGAACCAGTGGCGAAGTCAGGAGAAACATGTATATCTCAGGACTGGAATCTTGTTTGGCTTTGAACACAGCAGCTAGGGGAAAAAGCATCCATGTGGATGACCCCACATTCAATCAGAACAAAACTGAATTGAGTAAGCTCTCCTCCATTTGTGTTGTATGGAGGATACCTTATTGTAACCAAAGTGGGTGAAAAAGACAGTTGAAACCTAATTTTTTTGTCCAAATAAATCACAACCATTCTGTCAATGAGGGTAAGGTTTTTGTCATTTAGCATACACAACAACAACAAACTTCTCCCATAAATGGGGGCATGGATCCTTGCCTTTCTGATCAGCTCTATTTGAGGCCCTACTAGTCTTCTAAATACAACGTCTAAGCTATGCATATCCTGTCTCGCCACTTCTCCTAAGGTTATCTTGGCATAAAATTGGGTGCAAATGAATGCCATAACAGAAATTGCTCAAAATATGTTGAAACCCCCTTTTAGTCCATTGATACAATCCAGGGTTCAAAACAATTAAATTGTATCACTATGGGCTCAGAAATAATCAACAACTCACTTTTGGGAGTGGCAATCTCGTGGAACAATCAGGACCTTCTAAAACAAGTCAAATATCAACACAAACATTTCAGGGTCCAATAAGCAAATAATAAAAAGTCCAATTTAGAAGGAGAAGCAATCACGTGGCACAATCAGAACCTTCTAAAACCAAGGTAAACAGTAACAGGAGCATAATTAAGATTTTGAAGAAAGGGAAGAATCAGGCATTAAATTTCAAACTGGGAAAAACTTGCAGACAAAGTTAGAAGAAAGGGCCTTGTCAAATTTCAGAAAGTCGTTCAAAAGCAGATAAGACTTGATGTCTTTTCTGACGACTCAAATGTTGAAGGTGATGGAACTGATACTAACAGATCAACTCAGCAACTGCAAATCAAGTCCAAATGCTATGCAACTTAAGGATAAGATCCACGACTCCCTCCCCTCTAGATCTCGACTCATATCTGACCAAAATAACAAGTAATGTATTCAGGAAAATCCTGAATCAGAACCAAGCAATAGATGCGGGATCAGAAATATTCCCAGGTTTGTTACTCCCAGGAGCAGAGAATTTAAGAGATGAGATGCAAGTGGGATAGTTGCCCAAAATTCAGCAATCTGATTCCCATAAGATCAGTCCAAAAAATTAGGAGAGAGATCGATCAACCCCTTTACAACCTGGTGAAGAACAGTAATAGGAAAGAAGAAAAGCATATGAGAGGAATAAACCAGCAGGATAATCTGGGAAGGAGGAATAAGAGCTCAGTTAAACAAGTAGAGGAGAGCAGAGAGAGAGCACACATGATCACACAATGCAGGTAAACAAAAATAAATTTTTGTCATTTAGTTCTAAAAATCCAACTGAGACTCATTGGCTTACATGCTGTTACATGGAACGAAGTATAAAACATCATAACCCTATCCTATCCTATCCTATAACCAAAAAGCAAAGGTTACTCATCTATCTATGACTCCAACAAGAAAAAGAAAATTAGGTAAAACTCAGAATGAGCTTCTTATTCACTCCAACAGGATAAAACAGAAATGCAAGCAACATGAAATAACCTCCATTAACCAAACATCTAAATGCATAGAAAACACCATAATCCTATCCTACAACCAAAAAGCAAAAGTTACTCATCTATCTATGACTCCATCAACAGGAAAAAGAAATTAGGTAAAACTCAGAATAAACTTCTTATTTACTCCAACAGGATAAAACAGAAATGCAAGCAACATGAAATAACCTCCGTTAACCGAAATGGTAGAAGATCTCGCTCTCGAGAGAGATCGCCCCCCCGAAAAGAGAGAGGGCCCCCCCCCCGGGGGGGGCGCGGGGCCGATAAACCACACTTCTTGGCGCCCCCCCGCGGCCCCCCCCGGGGGGGGGTGGGGGTCCAATTGGGTTGAAACTTGGTATTTAGCTTATTTAAGGCCTTTCGAACACGTTGGTGGCCTTGGATTTCTTAGAAACAACCCTTGGATGTTTCTAAGTCTACCCATAGTGTGAAACCGAAATGTAGTAGGATTAGGGAATGCAATGTTATACAACATGTAATATAGAACCTTTAAGGCATATAAAAAAAAACAAAAATATAAAAAACAACCAACAACTTAAAAAAAAATAACCAAGAAGAAAGAAACAAATTATTTACTCCAACAGGATAAAACAGAAATGCAAGCAACATGAAATAACCAAGAAGCATTTACCAAACTTACAAAAATTGGGAATAGGACAAAGGGGCAATCAAAAGAAGGTCCCAACTTGCTCAGTTCACCACTTCGGTTATACCAAGAAGCACCCTTTGTATGAAGACAGAATAAAACCAAGCAGGAAATGGACGATGTTCCTCAAAATGATTCAGACACAACCCAAAACAAGTATTGTTTATGTTCCAAAGAATGGACCATGATAAAAGACAGTGCACCTCAGTGCAATGGTTAAAGTTGCCTATTGCAGCCTGCAGGTTGCAGGACAAACACTTGGAAAGTGCTTCTCCTTCGAAGCAAGGGTAGGGCTGCTTAAATTTTCCCATCTCAGATCCTGCAGTAGGAGGATCATAGTGTACTGCAATCACCATGGTAATGATGGAGCTGCAGGGAGCTACAATAGAAAAATCCCTTTCAACGAAAAAAGGCATAAACCTCCTCGATTGTCATGCATTATCACTTCAAAAGAGTGACGAACATCATTTCTTTCATCCAATGTAGATTAACTCAGCAAAAAAAACATCAAAGTATTCCAACGATAGATGAGGGTATACTGTAGACATATTGGAGCTTGAGCAATAATTGTTGAGAACGTTACTGTTTGGTTTACAGTCCTACATTATATACCATGAGAAATCAATAATATTATATGGAAAATCAATTCATCTTATAACTTGGTTCATTAATGTCATTCCACCACAGACCAACACTTCATAAAGATCAGTATTCTTCCCAATCATCTGGGTGAGGATCATATTCTGACAACCCACTTCAATGTATAGAACATTCTAGAAAATTAATCAATAGCTACACCATTCCAATACTCAATGCCCCCAGATAGATAATTCATTTTTTTAATTTTTCATAGAGAAAAGAATGAAATAACTTCTTGAGTAGCCATATGGTAACATAGTGGCACACATACACGTCTCCATCAGAAAAACCGATCAACTAGACATACACTAACAGCATAAATCCTGTTGCAAACATTACATCAAGGGACACACATGATACATATCTTCAATTTCACCATACATAAGAAGTTCAGCCATCATAAATCATGTTCTGCCATTTCTGCCATTCACTCTATCACAGAGCAAGCCCGTTGTTCAATCTAGAGCTATTAGATAGTTCAAACTAACTGCAAATAGATGAAAAATTTAGACATTCCATTCCTATGGCTATAGAGGCACATTTTGCATGGTATTTATGCAAGGGAACAGTTAATAGTTTGGCAAACCCCCAACCCCAAAAGGATGGACAAGTCTAAGGCCCAGATTTTCAACATGTCAAATTCTAGCATCATAAATCATCCACTTCGCATACAATAGCATTCATGTAACACTACCCAGGTCCATGGTCTAATGCATCCTATTGAAGTTAGGATTTTTTGCCAGTTTATTTTGACCCAAAGTGATTTCAGACTGGGATGAAACTTGACATCAGACCATGGACCTGGTTCAGCCTGTCCAGAGAAAATTAAGTAGCTGCATGTAACTTCCCCTCCCCCCTTTTTTCATTTTTTTTGGTGGGGGAGGGGAGTGTTTCAGGGCATCAAGGTAGAGCTTCTCCTACTATAATTATTTTTCCTAACATCCAAACATTTTAAAATCTTGTTTCTTCATGCAAGCAAACAAATCAATCGAAGAAACTTAACTTCAAAGAACAATGCATCCCTAGATTCTATCACCACATTGGTCGATAGATCCTAGAATTGGTCTACAACACTATCTTCTGCACATCCCAGGTACACACAAATGTTTGTTCTAGGTCCCACCTTTGGTCTTTTTGGGTCTTGTATCCTTACATAAGCAATACAACTTCAGGTCTTTAAGAGGTCAATTCTACAAGGACGTTTATGCCATAGTTCATATGGAGTCTCAATCAATTTTGAGTATAGTAACCTGTTTAGAATGTGATTTGCAATTATTAATGATTCTACCCAATAACAGGAAGGCATGACAGCAGTCAACAACATGGAGTTCAACATTTCTGTTAACGTCCTGTTTTTACGTTCAGCTATGCCATTTGATTGGGGTGGGTAAGGTGTAGTAGTTTCAAAAATTATACCCTCAGAGGCACAAAAAAATTTGAACTCTATCAAAGAATATTCACCTCTTCTATCACTTCTAAGTCTTTTAATTTTTAAATTTAACTGATTTTCAACTCTACTCTTAAAAATTTTGAATCATTCAAATGCTTCATCTTTTGATTTTAACAGATAAATATGACAATATCTAGAGAAATCGTCTATAAAGGTAATTAAATACTTCCGTCCTCCTCATGTTGTGAAATTTTTAAAATCACAAAGATCAGAATGTATTAATTCTAAAAGTTGTGTGCTTCTAGAAACCTGACGAAAAAGTTTTCTAATAATTTTTGTTTGGGCACACACTTCACATATGTAAAACCATTGGATGTATCCAATAGTATGCTATAAGTTTTGGAAAACTGGACCATCTTCCTATAGTTCACATGTCTCAATCTACAATGCAATGTATCAGGATCAATTAAGCTTGAACCAGTATGGTTTATGGTTTCATTTCTTAAACTTAGTTTATACATACCATTAAATAGATAAGCACATCCAAAGTAGTGAGAGTTAACAGATAAAGTTACACTACTACTATGAAAAGAAATACACATGCCAACATTACATAAAAGGCTAAGTGAAATTAAATTCTTTTCTAAATTAGGAACTGCTTTTAACATCTTTTAAAGTTAGCCTCTTACTTGAAGATAGAATCAGATTTGCGGTTCCTCTGTGGGTTATAGTCTCTAAAACCTCGATGATGTCAGTCAGCAAGTTCTTATTGTGGCAAACATGACATGTAGCTCCTGAGTCCAACCACCAATTTGAAGAAGTACTGGTATTGACCTCCTTTGCACCCACCATAGCTACGAAGTGTTTGGACTCAGTATTATCAGTCATCATGTTGACTTCTTTCTTTTTATTGTGTCCATCACTCTTTTTTGGTAGTCTACAGTCAACCGCATAGTATCCCCATTTTTCACAATTGTGGCACTTAACCTTCTTTTTGTTTAGGATAGTTTTTTTTGCCTCCAACTTATTGGATTCACTTTTGTGTGGCTTGGTTTTCTTAGAATTATACTTGGGATGAGTGACCATATTTGCAGCAGATTTTTATCTATTCACCATCTCCAAGTTGTTTCTAAGTCTATTATCATCTTCGATTCGTATGAACCATTTGAGATCATTCAGCCCCACCTGTACCTTTTTCCTATGCACATTTCAGTCTTAAATGAGTGTCAGGTTGATGGTAACTTATAAATAATTGTCCCAACAAGAAATTGATCACAAACATTTATTTTTTCTCTGACTAGTTTGGATCTTAGGTTTTCCAGATATGTAACTTGAGGTAGTATTTCTTTGTCTTCAACAAATTTGAAGTCCATGAATTTGTCCACTAGATGAGTTTTGGACAATTCTTCCTCCTTATAGTGAGCATTTAGGTTGTCCCATATTTCCTTAGCACTTTTATATTTGCTATAGGTTTCTGCAAGTCTATCGGACAAGACATTCAACAAATAGTCTCTGCAGAAATCATCATCTCTTGTTCAATGTAATTCATCGATATTCTCAACAGTATCTTCAAAAGAGTTTGTACCATATAAAACACATTCAAAAACTTCAATCCAAATTATGTCTTCCTTTTCCAGGCATTAAACTCAGATCCAATAAAGGTCTGTAGTTTGACCATATCAATTGAAACAGCATCCATTTTAATCCTGGATATAATAAATATAGTTAATCAAAGAAGATAAATAATTCAATTGGCCACTCAAAATGGGTTTGAGGAATATCTAAAAAATTGTTGATATGACCATCATTGAGGGTTTCTTAGTAGCCAGTACCGACGGTTGTCCACCAGAAGGGACTACAGAAACCTTTTTATTAAAAAATAAAACCAATGATGGAATCATAATAACTGACAGATAACATAAATAGTAACTATTTTATTAAAACAAATAAAATAACCACAAATTCTACTTTTATAAAGTAATCATATGAGTGAATTCTCATAAAACGAGTCAAGTGGGAAAACCAATGAGAATCTTATTTTTCAATTTTAATGCCAACATCACTTTTCACTTGAATGTCACTTTCCTCTTTAAAAGGTCAATTCACGTTCAAGATGTCAGATCATGAAAAAAAAGGTAATCGATTCACTATTTTTAAAAATTAATACTTTAAAACAGAATGCAAAGAAGAAGAAAGTGAGTGACTGGCCTTTTGAACATCACTTTCTTTTCTTTTCTAATGAAGATAAACAACATTGAGTTGTCAACGTCACTTAAAAAATTTTCTTTCTCAAATCATGGAAGGATAAGACAAATCATGAATAAAAAATAAGAAACTCTGTAATCGATTCACTGTTTTGATAATAAACAATAGCAATCATGGGCCACGCTGCGTTTCTGACTTTTGAAAAATTAAACCAAAAACAGCATTGTCAGTTTGCTTTTTCGGTTTCCTAAATTCCAAATAAAATTCGTTACACTTACGATACTTTTTTTTTGGGTACAATACGGTACTCTACAAAAGAGGAACAAACAAATAAATGTACCCGCACGAACTTGAAGACATATTTGGAAATTGAATCACAGGACTTCAAGCAAGGTCGGATCTCCTTTTTGAAATCCCACCAAACAAAACTCTCAAAGAAAATTTGTTAATGCTTTAGGATTGTTAGGGTTAGGGTTTAAGCACAAGGTTGCTTAAAGCATTACACCCTAAGTATCTAGATTGGAATACCCAGACCGTTGCTTCCAGCTAATATTTATAGAACCACACTGAGTTCTGGGACTAATGTTAGAGCCATTATATAGGACATAGGAGGAGATTGTTGAGGTATTTGAGTCATAACCAACTTATGTTGAGGTACTCAAGTTATACCCAACTTATGTTCTAATATGGGCCATCAGATTAGTTATGATCTAATGGTGTAATGGGCCTTTGTGGGAGATTCCAATTACCAATAGAACTCAGTGTGGTTCTATAAATAATAGCTGAAAGCAACGGTCTAGGTATTCCAATCTAGATACTCAAGGTGTAATGCTTTAAGCAACCTTGTGCTTAATCCCTAACCCTAACAATCTTAAAGCATTAGCAAAATTTCTTTGAGAGTTTCGTTTGGTGGAATTTCAAAAAGGAGATCCGACCTTGCCTAAGTTCTACGATTCAATTTCCCAATATGTCTTCAAGTTCGTGTGGGTACGTTTATTTGTTTGTTCCTCTTTTGTAGAGTATCGTAAGTGTAACGAATTTTATTCGAAATTTATGAAACCGAAAAACAATATTGACAATGCTATTTTTTGTTTTATCTTTCAAAAGTTAGAAAGGCAGCGTGGCCCATGATTGCTGTTGTTTATTATCAAAACAGTGAATCAATTACCAAGTTTTTTTTAATTCATTATTTGTCTTATCCTTTCATGATTTGATAAAGAAATTTTTTTTAGTGACATTGACAACTCAATGTTGTTTATCATCATTATAAAAGAAAAGAAAGTGACGTTCAAGAGGTCAGTCACTCACTTTCTTCTTTGCATTCTGTTTTAAAATATTAATTTTTAAAAATAGTGAATCGATTAACTTTTTTTCATGATTTGACATCTTGAATGTGAATTGACCTTTTAAAGAGGATAGTGACGTTCAAGCGAAAAGTGACATTGGCATTAAAATTGAAAAAGAAGATTCTCATTGGTTTTCCCACTTGACCCATTTTACGAGAATTCATTCATATGGTTACTTTTATGTTACATAATTACTTTATAAAAGTAGAATCTGTGGTTATTTTATTTGTTTTAATAAAATAGTTTATATTCATAATATCTATTAGTTATCATGATTCCATCATTGGTTTTTTTTTTTAATAAAACGGTTTCTGCAATCCCTTCTGATGGACAACCGTCAATACTGGCTACTAAGAAACCCTCAATGATAGTCATATCAATAGTTTTTTAGTTATTCCTCAAACCCATTTTTAGTGGGCAATTGAATTATCTTCTTTGATTAATTGTATTTATTATATTTAGGATTAAAATGGATGTTGTTCCAATTGACATGGTCAAACTACAGACCTTTACTGGATCTGAGTTTAATGCCTGGAATAGGAATACACAATTTGGATTAAAGTTTTTGAATGTGTTTTATATGGTACAAACCTCTTTTGAAGATATTGTTGAGAATACCGATGAATTACAATGGACAAAAGATGAGGATTTCTACAGAGACTATTTGTTGAATGTCTTTTCAGATAGACTTGCAAAAACCTATAACAAATATAAAAGTGCTAAGTAAAATATGGGACAACCTAAATACTTAATATAAGGAGGAGGAAGAATTGTCCAAAGCTCATCTAGTGGACAAATTCATGGACTTCAAATTTGTTGAAGACAAAGAAATACTACCTCAAGTTACAAATCTAGAAAACCTAAGATCCAAACTAGTCAAAAAAAAAAAAAAAAAAGGTTTGTGATCAATTTCTTGTTGGGACAATTATTTATAAGTTATCATCGACCTGGCACTCATTTAAGACTAAGATGTATAGGAAAAAGGTAGAGGTGGGGCTGGATGATCTCAAATGGTTCATACGAATCGAAGATGAGAACAAACTTAAAAAACAACTTGGAGATGGTGAATAGAGTCCACGACTGGCAAGTTTTCCGAAACCGAACTGAATTGTTACTTAAAAAAAATGCTTGCCAAAGAAAGAAGGCTCATTTTCCCACGTAGTTTGTCGGTCAAACCAACAATTCTATTCTCAAAGTAATCTGCTGGCCCATATCGATAGAAAGCAAGGGGCTAAGGGTATAAATGTTCAGCTCAAAAGGGCTCAAGACAAGCGCGATATACGCGCCTTTGACGCGAGAAATCAGCTTGCTCAGGTCAAGCGAAGAAAAGGCCTTACAAAAGAATCCAGTCCATGAGCGAAGAACTGGAGAAGCAAAGCAGCTTGACTCATTAGGAGAGGGTCTGAAAGAGCTTGAGCAAAGATTGACCAAGTTGGGAAAGCCCTTCTAAGTCATCCGAGGGTTAGGATCAAGGGTTTGTCGAGGCACCTTTACCCCCCTCAAGATCCCAATTTCACAATCACCGTCCAAGACAATTTTTTGGATCCAATTGGAAATTGGAAGGTGCCCATATTGTTGAAACCATTTCGGATAGCTTGTCCTAAAGTGGTTTCCGCCCACTTGTCTATTGGAAAAAAATCTGCTGCAAAAATGGTCACTCATCCCAAGTATAATTCTAAGAAAACCAAGCCAGACAAAAGTGAACCCAATAAGTTGGAGGCCAAAAAGACTATCCTAAACAAAAAGAAGGTCAAGTGCCACAACTGTGAAAAATGGGAACACTATACGGTTGATTGTAGACTACCAAAAAGGAGTGATGGACACAATAAAAAGAAAAGAAGTCAACAGGATGACTAATAATACTGAGCCCAGACACTTTGTAGCCATGGTGGGTGCAAAGGAGGTCAAGACCATTACTTTTTCAGATTGGTGGTTGGACTCAAAAGCTACATGTCATGTTTGCCACAATAAGAACTCGCTAACTAACAGCATCGAGGTTTCAAAGACTATAACAGTTGCAAATGGAGCATCAACTATGATAACCCAAAGAGGAACTGCAAATATGATTCTATCTTCAGGTAAAGACTAACTTTAAAAGAAGTAAAAAGCAGTTCCTAATTTAGAAAAGAATTTAATTTCACTTAGCCTTTTATGCAATGTTGGCATGTGTATTTCTTTTCATAGTGGTAGTGTAACTTTATCTATTAACTCTCACTACTTTGGACGTGCTTATCTATTTAATGGCATGTATAGACTAAGTTTAGGAAATGAAACCATAAATCATACTGGTTCAAGCTTAATTGATCCTAAAACATTGCATTGTAAATTGGAACATGTGAACTATAGGAAAATGGGACAGTTTTCCAAAACTTATAACATACCATTGGATACATCTAATGGTTTTATGTGAAGTATGTGCCCAAGCAAAAATTACTAGAAAACATTTTTGTCAAGTTTCTAAAAGCACACAACTTTTAGAATTAATACATTCTAATCTTTGTGATTTTAAAATTTTCACAAGCTGCGCTAAAAAGATACTAAGCTACAACCACCCATTCCCCATTTATACGCTCAACTGGGGAAACTCTCACGACTGACAATGAGATAAATGTATAAAGTTAAACTGTTTAACCATAACATGCCTTAATTTCATGGATTTATAAAAATAATAATAATAAATGATACCCCACTTTGCTCGCCAATGGAAGATTCTATATATGCCACATCATCATTGACTTCCAGACAAACACTAGTTTCTCCCTCATCAACTCTTATACATGAATTTGGCATGCTTTTCAATCATGAATGATATACAAAAACATACATATACCACGAACACCGAATACATTTCATAATGTAGGGAGATACATCAAAACTATATTCTTCTAAACATAAACCATTCAAATATGTTGTAAGACATATCAATCCATTAACTTTGCTGGCATTATCCATACCAATATAAAGGTGTTAGTTATTCATTATCGCCATTCATATAATAGAATCACTAACTCATTCAACACAGTAATCCAACAATTCTGTTCCAAATCATTGTCATACATGCCATTTTAATTTACTGGGAATCCACACGAACTCCTATCTTTTTTATTTAGATCAATATAAGGATCTAGCTTCTATTCTCCTGACACTTTATGTTTTCTCAATTTTTCTCTCCCACTCAAAAAAATATAAATCCTAAATTACTTAAGATGGAAGAAGATTTAAGCCACCTTTCAGCATTGGCTCATCTTGATTCTCTTTGCTGCATATTTGGGTTTGAAATTTCAGTTCTACCTTCGATCTTCAAGGTTTTTCTAGTCCCTTCCTTCACTCATAACTCTACCCAACATAGAGATGAATAGCTCAACCCCACAAGAAAAACAAAATCACCTTCCAAATAGAATCTCTCAAGCTCTCTCTAACTTTGTCTTCTCTCCCCTTCCACAATTCGCTTTCCATCCCTTCTCAAATGCAATGCTCATTACCCTTTAATTAGATCTCGGATGTCTTAGGGAGATCAGCTATACAGTATGTAATCATGCTTGCAAAAGAAATGGAGAAAAAAGATAGCAGGTGAAGACAAACAAGTGGAAGATTCCTGTCAGTTGTACTTCAAGCTTTAAAATCCATAAATTGCTAGGACTATCAATTTGTTGTCTGATTTCAACAACTCAAACCATGGTAGATTCAGCCTGTACCCCAAGTAACCTTTGTCTCATGACTATATGTGTATATACACAAATACACATATAATCTTGTTGCTTCCTCAAGTTTTGATTCCCTTTGCTAAGAAAGGCTTGAATCTTTCTCCTCGGTATTATGGAAAAAACATTCTTGAACATCCTTTCAACTTGTTTAACTGATCTTAGTAGAGCCTTAGGTCCACAACAGCAGCATCCAAACCTGCCCCCCCCCCCCCACCAAAAAAAAAATCCTCCAAAAGAAAAATCTCATGGATTTATACACGTTGGCCCCCTTCCCCACAAAAATCCTACCAAATGAGCGGATCTTGGGAGAGGTGAGGTGGAAGATACAGCAACCATGATACACGGATCAACTTTACCATGCTTCTGGGAAAATACAACTTTCCGGTACTCTCTGTTCCCACAGCACTAACTTCTCCGTGAACTCTACCAAAAGAAAAAAAAAACTTCTCCTTGAACAAACATACCCTTAAGAAATGCAATCACTATAGTCCCTCAGAGGCATATGCAATTAACCTGAAAACAACCCTTCTGCAACGCCCCTGGACCCATCTTCCCTCTTCCACACAAGAAAACAAATAGAACTAATTCCAAGTCCGAGCTTTGCAAAGGTAATCAAGTAATTCAAACTCATAACCTCTAAACATAATTAGGGGAAACAATAGAGTGGCCATTCAAAAAGCAAACAAAATATTGCCCTCAAAATATCACACACTAAATTGCCCCTTTCAACCATTTACCAACAGACATGAAACCTAGTTGCATCTTTCGGAATACCCAAATAGCAAAGGAAATCCTTATATCTAACCCCACGATCCGATTATAAAAAGGCAAACCTTACATAGCGTAAACGCAAAAAATAGAAAGAATATAGCAATAAGAGCTTACTTGCGAAGCGCAGGTGCCATCTTATTGGTAAGGGTGCCAGCAACAATCATACAATCCGCCTGCCTGGGGCTAGGCCTGAAGATAATTCCAAATCGATCGAAATCATAGCGGGCAGCTCCGGTATGCATCATCTCTACCGCACAGCAAGCAAGGCCGAAAGTCAACGGCCAAATGGATCCAGTGCGACCCCAGTTCATCAGATCATCCACCTTTGAGATCACGAACTCCGCTGCCTTCGGCAGCCCCGTGGGAGAAGCCGGTGAGGATGGACGGGCATAGGGGGCCGGCGATGTCGGCTCCGCCGAAGGCGACAGTGCAGGAATCGTTGTGTGGATCGATGCCGCCCTTTGCGAAGAAACTAGGGCAAGACGAGCTGCTCTAGGGAGAAGGGCCATCTCGACACGATAATCGTTTCACAGCTCTTGAGATCGCAAACGGGGTTTCGTTTAGTCTTTCTTAGAGGGAAGAAGTCGGAACAGAAACAAATTGGGAATAAAATTGAGGTGAGGAGAATAACACGAGAATCTCACTAAAGGGTGAACGGTTTATTCGGGTTCCAATTGTGTTGGAGAAGAATATAACGAATGAGTCGGTTCGGCGGTACCCAAGTGCTATCGGACCGCCTCGAGATCGTCCGAATCCGATACAACCGCAGGTGTCAATCCATCGGGTCAGGTTGAGCTGGAAGTGGAACTAGAAGATTGGCAAAAGTAGTACGCCGTACCGAAATTACGGCCTTACGGGTGTCCACATATCGGGTGAGGTTGAGCGGGTTTTCGGGGCGTATGATTGGATCATCCGGAACCAAATCTATAAGGAAGTTTGGTTTGTTTATCAAGGTTGGGCACCTGGCAGTTGGCACTGGTTTCTTCGGTTTGTTTCATTTATGAGCCTTTTATCATAAGATGTTTCATTTGTGAGCTTTGGTCCCCCTTAGGCATGCGTCATGCGTCATGCGTCAGGTGGAGTCTAGATCACCTCCTCGTCAGGGGAGAATAATGTGCTTCCTAATATATTCCTATCACACGCTAGTGGTAGAGTTCATCTAAAAGTATTAAATAAATACCAAAAAAATTTAAAGAAAAAAAATCTTCATGGTATGAGCACATTGTTCTCTTTTGATGCGGAGTTGATCCGGAGTCATCTAGGTGATTTTGACTTTGCCCCTATAACCTCCAAACCCCCTCTCGAAAGAGAGAAAGGAAAAGGATAAGTAGTTGATTTATCCTAAATTTAAGAGCCAATTACATTTATACCTCTTGAAATTTATTTTATTATAAATATCCCTATGTGCTTAGCACTTGTTATGCCAAACCGCATTTAGGACTTCCGAACTTGTTCGAATTAGCCAAACTAGAGTCACTACCACTTCTTGGTACTTCTCGGGATTTAGTTTATGGACTAGCCACTTGGCGATAGTTATATCCCGGGATTGTCACTTGATGGACTTCTCGACCCGTTGTTGGAAAGATTATAGTTGGACATGAAGCAATCTTTATATAGTTGTGAGCATTGCCAAAACATTAAATTTAGCATTTAATACACCGTACCTATGCATTTAATGATTTGCACTTATCAAGAGATATGCCAGTAGGCCAAATCACTCTTGCTATTGCTTCCCATCGGCTTGTCGAGTCAGAACAAGACATGTCACTTTTGGTGTCAGCTTTTGTAAAGATCTGTACAGATCTTGTCAAGCGTGCCAAAGTAAACTTTTGTGCTAGTCCCTTCGATGAGGATCATTGGGAATTGTATTTGGTCATCTAACGGCCAGCGTCATTCATCTCCATGGTTAGCTCCCACTATACAAATGGTCACTCAGACTCTCATTTGGTAAGCGGGTAAGCCAGAATTAACTCTTGCACATACCCAAGAGCTTCATCTCTTTGGGCATTTAACGCCCAATGAAACCCTTCTCTATGGATTTGCTAGGAGCTCCGCCATTTGGAAGATAACATACAACTTGATCTTACAGTTGATGCTTACCCGCAACAGATTCCATTACCTACCATGTTTATGGTTGTTTGAAATATCTCAGCCTACAATATCATCTTGGGGAGACCAACCCTAAGTGCACTAGGGGCTATAGTTTCACCCAAGTTTGGAAAAGTCGCGACATGCCGCCGTGTTGGTGGCAATCAACACGATGACATGTCATGACTTTTCAAGTGACTTTTTGAGGGGTGTCAATGAAAATTTGACCCCTACTTTTGGCGGGTATTTGGGTTCATTTTACTTGAATTTTGTTGTGTAGCCTAAATTGAGGCCAATAAACACACTAGGAGCATTTTTTTGACCTAAAATATCACATAAACTAATATTCATAATTGACAAATGCCGGACTGTATGCAAGCAAAACTAGAAGTCTAGAAACTCATATAAACCAATGTAAACATGCAAAGAGAACACAAGTACACAGCTAATGAAGAGATGTACTAAAGTCTACAATTCATTATACAATTACAAGATACAACGATACTATAGAAGTACAGTAGTGTAGGCAAATACATAGAGTCATCTAATCATCTCAAATCTCAAATTCTCAATACCAAGTATTGTGCCTAGATGGATCCGACTCCTCCTGACTCTCTTCTATCCAATCCATAGTGGTAATCAGCCTCTCCCCAAACCATTTTCCATACTCATTCCATCTCATTTGATACTGATAGTTGTCCAAATAGTCTTGAATTGTAGCTCTATAGTGGTCATTTTCTGCCTCCAAGAGTAGTCCCATGTGTGAGAAGTGAGAATAGGGCCAAGGAAGGTTTTGTAGGGGTGGTGATGGTACTATTGATGCCAATGATTGTGCAGATGGTGGGTCTATCTGCCACAAGTCAAATATGGACTCTACAACCAACTCTAACCTCAAGAGACCACACTCATAATAACTATCATCGTGTGAGTGCCCATAATACGAACCACTGGAGGGGATACCCATACCCATACCATAATGTCCATGAGGGGGATGGACCCCATAATCGATAAGCCTAGAAGCAAATGTAAAGCCTACAGACTCATCCAAGCTCATGGATTCCATCACTCCTATTAAGCTATTAGCCAAATCTGGAGCTGAAGGATTTACATAAGAACTGTAAGATCCATAAGATATGTGAGGAAAGGTGACATCATCATAACCACCTCTGTGCTAGTGCTGCTACTCATGGCCCTTTCCCTTTTGGTTGTGGCTCGTATCATGACCATGATAATACTCACCCCCAAATCCTAATCCTGGGTGGCATATGTGAAATGAATCTCCTCAATGTATCTAAGTGGGGGTTGATGTGTCTCTAATAGTGGAACCTGCAAATGCTCTTCAAGTCCTCCACCACCACCATCATCCCTCTGAGTCGAACTGGGAGAGAGAGTGTCATCTAGATCATTGTCTTGTGTGCTTGGTGCCACCATCCAATCCTCATCAACAGTACCAATTGCCTCTGGTTCACATGCATGTGTTTACCCATCTTGAGAGGCCATAAACTCATCAACATCAACCCCTGTAGCTCGAGCTAGCTCTGGGTCTGGCCTCACTCCAGATTGGTCCAACACTGGCTCACCCCTATCCAAAATCCATTGAGTGAGGGGATCTCTCTCACCTGCACCCACCTCAAATATATCATCGAGGTTGATGTTCTGCCGACTATTCTCAACCTATTCCCTAGCAAGTCGTATCTTCAACCACATATTTTAGTAGCAAAACACTAGATCATTTAGGTGTTGGCTTCTCAACCGGTTCCTCCTCGTGGAGTGGATCATGTTAAATGTACTTCAATTCCTCTCGCACCCAAAGGTAGAGCAAGTCTGAGACAAGATCTTGTCGCCAATCTCTAGAGATTAGATGCACTATTCCCATAGAGATACCACCACGTAGCTACATTATCACAAATACATTAAGTTAGAACTTTAATACTTAACATATATCAACTTATCTATAAATTGTAATAATAATGGATTTATGCATCTAAGATCTAACTTGGATCACTGTTTTCTCTTCCCCGTATAGCAACATTTGCATTGAAGGACCCAAATGTGTCCCTAAACAACTTGATTAACAATCATTTGTATCGATGGTTAGCTAAATTCTTTAAAGAATAAATACAAGTTCTAATCGTTTGAAATCCATGATATCTCACCTTGTTGTGGCAAAATGATAGGACCATCGTATCCGGCTCCAACCCCGAATTCACCTACAACAGAGATCCAACAGGTTTGTGTCCAACCCCAAATGTTCACTATACTAATATCTAGGGTTTGGAAAATAGGTTGTGCAGTTAAAAAAACTTACAGTTAAAAGTTAGAGTTAGGATTGAATGAATTACCAACATCTACAAGTCAACAACCCACAATATTTACTTACCGGCACTATGCAGGGGATGCATCAGATGAGTGATCCATCGTGCATACACAATATCCAAGAAAGATTGGTGTCCTCTGGGGTTTGCTGCCTTATGGCAACCTTCATACGCTCAAGGGTTGCATACAGGTGGGGCATTATGGGTCCCCTCAAGGAGCAGTCCACCATAAACAAGACCTTTATAATGGGCTCTAAGGTCTGCAACACCATAGTCATATTTCTCCATAACTCATCAGATGATATTGTGTTATGTGCCTCATGCCCATTGCTTGTATTGAATTATCATTAACTCATTAAGTCAGTAGACAGTAGATATACAAGATAGTCAGAGTAGAATAATTTGTAAAATGAAATAGTAGATATTTATCTTACTTGCATCCAACCAAATCAAACCACTCCTAGGATGCAAACATGGATCTGAAGCCCAACTTTTTCTCCTGTATACTACTCAAGGTGAAGAAAGTCGATGCAAATCTCGTCGAACCAAGTCACACCAACTCACCTCCACATGATCTCCTTATTATAGCTAGAGTAGTGTTATGATTGTAGATGAAGTTGGTTACTTATCTAGTCCTTTCAATTGTGTTATAGACAATGCCAATTTTTCCAATATCCTTCAGCATGAGGTCGATAGAATGAGCTGCACAAGGTGTCCAAAAAAGATGATAGTTTGGCAAACTCATCAACACCTCACCGGCTTTCTTAAAGTTGGAGCCATTATCGGTGACAATTTGCACCACATTCTTCTTCCCAAGCTCATCTATGATCACATCCTATAGGAGACCAAGGAAATACCTATGGTCTTTTTTTTTATGACCAATAGCATCCACAAATTTCAAGAAAATGGTCTTCTCATCACAGTACACCATAAAATTGATGATGGACTTTCTCATCAGACCGGTCCATCCATTAGACATGATGGTGCATCCATATGTATCCTAGAAGGGTTTCATACTATCTATATACTGTTACAACTCCTCCTCCTAAAGGAAGGTGGTCATCAACTTTGTAGGGGTTGGACCCAAGACCTGCATCTGCAATAGTATCAATCATGTGCCTGTAGTATGGAACTTGCGTTGTGCTTGCTGGAATGGAATTGTAATATATCCACTTTGACACTATCTTTTTAAGCTTCTTAGCTATACCTTTCCATGCACTAGAAATCTTGGGCTGCTTGGCCTCCTTCCTCCTACAAACTTCAGCATCCTGCTTTAGGATTGGATCCTTATGGTGTGAATAATCAGATGGTGTTGGTTCTACTAGATCTACTATAAAAGGGGTCCTATGACTGTGTGATCTCCTAAACATGCCAAATACACCACCCTCCCCCCATATCCAAATGATCCAACCCCTATAGGCCTAGAGGAACTAGCTCCTAAAGCTCTAGCTTTGGCTTTATCCTGCTCCTGATAGTGCATCCGCTTGCTCTTTGCCATGGCCCGCCATATGTCCCTTTCCTCCTTTTGCTGCACAATCCTGTTCATCCCTTCAGCCGGTTAAACCTGCACAGATGAGCTCGACCGTGGAGGTCGAGTTTTCACCTCCGACGATCTAGTTAGAAATCCGTCTAAGGAAGGCAAGAAAGTAATGAACAATAATAATACGAATAGTGATAATTCTATTCAGCGTACCTTTCTCTTGTGCTCCTTTACCTTTTTATAGATTTTCTATGTACGAGTTTGAGCGAGACTCAAACCCTGGTTAGGTTGTGATCTGACTCTCAGTCATTGAGTCCTACTCAAACATGAGTAGTTGAGTCGTGACTGAATACTGTTTCTTTGGCTAGAATCTTATTCAGATTTACCCTTGTTATTCAACCTTTGTACTTATTTGAGTGACCTTGACTTGGTCGGTCCATTGGTGATCCGAGCTGGTCGGACTAGACTCAAACCGAACTGGTTTGATTCCAATCTAGTCGCTTCAACCGAACTGGTTTGATTCCGATCAGGTCGAACTAGGCTTAGACCAGGTTGGACTGGGTTCGAACCAGGTTGGTTTAAGCTTATTTATTCTTTCCTCATCATAAGCCCCCCAGTCTCTGAAGTCCGAGCTTTATTTAGTTCGGGCTTTAGAGATTTGATGACCGACTATGACAACATTTCCGACCAGTGTTACTTGGGGTAATATCCATAGTATTCCTGGTTTTTGAAGTATAATGGCTGACGTCATCCGGCATTTATACTGCACCTTAAAGATGGGTAATGACGGCGCACTACTTTTCTGCACGTTCTCCTTTAACGACAAGTGGCACCCCATTTATGACTTATCATCATGTCATTTTAGATTTTCAAAAATCACGAATTTCAAACGTTTCTTGGCTCAGAGTTCCTACCGTTTGATTGGGATCTTTTGAAGAAATCTTGGATTGATCTGTTGGATGGTAATGTCCTAGGAATCTTTAGATTAAGATTTTTTCCTACTCTCCTTTTCTATCCATCCGATTGGAATTTCTAGAGAGTATAAAACATGTCTCTTCATTTCCTATTTCATTCTTTACTGTGTTCATCTTCGTATCTGTTGGAGAAGACGCAAGTTGCAGTGCTTTTTTCGACCTTCACAGGAGCTCTTTCTTCGATTCCTTTCACAAGTAAGTTCGTCTTTCTCTCCTGGTTATTTTTATCCATTTTATTCTTCAGTTGGTGTTGTATTCTGAGCATGCTTTCCCCTTTCTTTTTTTTTTTTATTTTCCTTGGGCTTCGTTTGTTAGTTCTTTCATTTCTGCAACTCTAGCCTTAGTATAGATTTCTTGTTTGTGATGGGTGTCAAGAAGAAAGCTTCTAGGCCCTCCAGATCTTCCCCTATCCCCCCATCTTTTGGGAGCTCTTCTGTTCGTTCTGAGAACAGTGGAGCTGCTTCTTTTGGATATAGTGACACAGAGAGTGACACTGAACTTGATCCGACCTTGTCTCCTGGTACTCGTCCCATCCTACTTAGTGATGCTGAATTAACTTCATTAAGTATTCGTAGTCGGTTCAGTACGAACAGGAAACGTTGGTTGCTTAAGCTTTCTTCTTCAGCCTTAGCTCTTGAGAGAAGTCGTCCTAGGACTTCCGAACACATAGATTTCGACTCTAGTACTTCGGGTCCCAGTTTTTATCCGTCCGAGCTTACCGAAAATGATTTGAGAGACATCCGAGCTCGGTACTCCATTCCTGATAGCTTCATACTGAGGGTTCCTTCTTTCCTTGATCGGGCTCACCGACCTTCTTCTGGTGAGTTTGCAGTGTATGAAGATGCCTTTGTCAGTGGTTTCAGACTTCCTGTGCACCCAATTTTTTCTAATATGCTCAATCATTTTGGGATTTGTCCAGGGATGTTGGCGCCAAATAGTTGGCACAACATAATTTGTTTCTGGGGATTCTGGAAGCAGTCTGAGGTTGGTGTCATTCCGACCTTACCTTTATTCCTTCAATTTTTCATGTATAAAAAACAAGAACAAAGTCGTTGGTTCTATCTCTCCAAACGAACTTCTCTGCAAACTGAGTGGGAGGGTAACTTTGTAGGATCAAGTACTCTTCCAACCAATACCAAGGGTTGGTGGTCTCGTTATTTCTTTGTTCGGTCCGCCTCTTTCCCCAGCTTTCCGACCTCCTGGCCCAAATACCCTAAGGAGGATTCAAATGCCATTCTGCCTTTATCTCATTCCGAACAGGAAGCAAGGGATCGAATTCGGATGATCCCCACTGAAGATCGGAACTTGCTTGCTGTGAATGGATATTGTCCAGAATATCCGAATATCCTCCATTACTGGGGGTTCTTGAGTGGTAAGAAGAGTTTTCCTCTTTTTGTCTATTTGTTTCTTTATCATTTTTGTTCCAAGTTATCTTACTCGGGAAAATGATGTAGTGATGCTCGGAGAGGATGACTTTGAGGAGGTCGCTGCTACTATGCAGCAAGTGGAGGTGAAACATCCGACCAAATCGGATAAAGCTTCAACTGGTCCTGTCTCTTCCCCCAAGGGAAAAGCAGTTAGGGTCCGAAAGGAGAAACCTGGTGACCTGCCTCCCCGCCCTTCGAAGAAAGCGTCCAGCTCGGAGAAGACTTTGGATTCCGAGCTTCCTCCCCCCTTGGGAGATGAGGTGTCTTTTAAAGACACTCCCAGGTCGGAGGCTGGAGCTTCACATCCATCCAATATTCTTTGACCTGATTGGTCGTTGGATTCTAGCTCCTCGGCATTTGAGGGAACTTCCTCTGTTATTTCCCGAGTTGCTAATGAGTGGATGTCCGGAGTGCTTCTCCCTGCTGATATGGCTTATCTGGAGAGTTTTGGTCGTCTCAAAGCTCATGCCATTACTGTTAGGTAAGTGACCTTCCTACTCCTTTTTGAAAATTTTATCCCTTTGGTAATTGCATCTTTAACCAGTTTTTCTCTTGGTTATAGGATGGCTTGTGCTATGGCTCAATCCGTGGGTCAGAGTATTCATTCAGCTCGGGAAGATTATTTTGCGTTGCAGAAATCCGAGCAACGTATTAAGGAATTGGAAAAAGAGGCATCATCTTTGAAGACGAGCAAGGATTCTTTGATTGCTCGGGAGGCCGACCTTCTCAGTGAGGTTGTTGCTTTGAAGGGGAGAAATGAGGCTATGGAACTTGAAAAGACCTCTCTTCAAACTAGCCTGGAAGAAACCCAAGGCTCCTTAGTCGGGAAAGATGCTGAGATCTCTAGCCTCCGAGCTAAGTTGGAGAGCTCGGATCACCAAGTGGCGAAGCTGATGAAAGCAGTTGAGGAGAAAGCTCCTTATGTTTTCGAAGATATCCCCAACGAGCTTCGCTTTGAGGTGATCAAGAGGTGGGTTAGGACGTCTAGCTATAAGAAGTTCATGGCCAAAGTAGCTGCGCCCGGGTATATTTATGCTTAGCGTCATGCCTACCAGGGTATCATAGCAGCTTTCAAAGACTTGGATTTGGAACGATTTCAAGATCTGATCGATCCTGGGATCTTTGATGACCTTAAGATCCCCTGTCCTTCATGGTGTGCTTCCCGAGCAAGGTTTCCTAAGCCGCAACCAGTTGAAGTCGCTGAATTTTTAGATTCCAACTGGGATCCCTTGCCGGAGGTTGGTAGCTCGGGAACCTCTACGTCAAAGAATGTGTCCGGTTCGAAGAAGCCAGACAGTAAATCTTAGTCTATCTTTCTGTAAACTTGATTATTATTGTCCTTGAGCTTTCTTGAAATGATCTTTTTTGTATGGATAACTTTTTGGTATGGAATGAAATATTATTTTAATCTCCAAAGATGTTTTTGGTCAATCGTTATTCCTTTCTTTCCAAGTATCATCTTCTTGTGCTCGGGGAACTTTTACTTATCAACCTCAGTAGGTCGGTCGCCTAAGTATCTTAGTACTTTTGTGCCTTAGTTGCTTAGGGTTTTTGGTTGTCCGACCTTAGTAGGTCGGTGGCCTAAGTGACTTTGGGCTTTTGGTGCCTAAGTTGTTTAGGGCTTTTTGTGCCTAAGTGACTTAGGGCTTTTGGTGCCTAAGTTACTTAGGGCTTTTTGTGCCTAAGTTGCTTAGGGCTTTTTGTGCCTAAGTGACTTAGGGCTTTTGGTGCCTAAGTTACTTAGGGCTTTTTGTGCCTAAGTTGCTTAGGGCTTTTTGTGCCTAAGTGACTTAGGGCTTTTGGTGCCTAAGTGACTTAGGGCTTTTTGTGCCTAAGTGACTTAGGGCTTTTGGTGCCTAAGTGACTTAGGGCTTTTTGTGCCTAAGTGACTTAGGGCTTTTGGTGCCTAAGTGACTTAGGGCTTTTGGTTTGCCGACCTTAGTAGGTCGGTGGCCTAAGTGACTTAGGGCTTTTTGTGCCTAAGTGACTTAGGGCTTTTGGTGCCTAAGTCGCTTAGGGCTTTTTGTTCTCCGACCTTAGTAGGTCGGTTGGTGAATTTTAGTTTTTGTCAATACTCCCATGATCATCTTAGCTAAGTATTATAGCTTGAGCTGTAATGATATGTAGAAATTTCAAAAACTTTATTCAAAAAACTCAAAATGTCTGAATCACAAACTATTGTGGGTATCTGAACAATTTAATGACAAAAACCTGAAAGAAAAATCTCAAATTTGTTGAGGATTTTATACTATTGATAGTATTTCCTCAAGTTGTTCGAATTCTAGGTTCGAGGTATGAGTTGGCCGGTCTCTGGATCACGCAGCTTGTATGCTCCTGGGGCAACTTGTTATACTACGATGTACGGTCCTTCACAATTAGGAGCAAGCTTTCCTTGATTTGTAGGATCAGAGGCAGAGGATTTGCGGAGGACTAGATCTCCAGGGAGATACTGTCGCATTTTGACCCTTGCATTGTAATGTGTTGCAACGCGTCAATGGTATTCCTCCAATCGATATTGTGCTTTATCTCTGACTTCCTCAATGAAGTCTATATTGGCCCTCATTCCTTCGATGTTAGCTTCTTCATCGAATTCTTCTTCTCTGATAGATCCGACCTTAACCTCCATGGGAATCCAAGCTTCGACTCCATAAGCTAGTCGGAATGGAGATTCGCCGGTAGTCATCCTGGCAGTAGTTCGGTAAGACCACAGAACTTTAGGTAGCTCCTCTACCCATCTGCCTTTAGACTGGTCCAATCTTTTCTTTAATCCTTCCAACATTGATCTATTAGTAACTTCCACTTGGCCATTGCTCTGTGGATATGCTATAGAAGACCAACGATGTTCTATACCTTGTTCTTTACAGAAGCGTTCGAATTAAGCATTTTCAAACTATTTACCGTGGTCGGTGACAATGATTTTTGGAATTCCGTACCGATACATGATATTATGCGTGACTAATTTTTTCATCTGGTCGGTATTAATGGACGCCAGTGCTTCAGCCTCCACCCATTTAGTAATGTAATCGATTGCCACCACCAGATATTCTTTGCTTCCTGTGGCCTTTGGTAGTTTTCCTACCAGGTCTATCCCCCATCTAGCGAATGGAATTGGAGAGAGGGTTGATGTCAAACGCATTGCGGGAGCATGAGGTATGTTGGCGTGTGCCTGGCATTTGTCACATTTGCGGACGTGAGCTTTTGAATCTTCTTGTAACGTGGGCCAATAGTATCCTTGCCTTATTACCTTGTCTGCTAAGGATTTGGCTCCTATATGACCTCCACAATTTCCTTCATGAATTTCTTTTAGGATGATAGCTGCTTCTTGTCGGGTGATAGACTTTTTGTACAACTTGTCATTTCTGACAGTGTATCTGACTGCTCTTTGCTTTACAGTTCTAGCTTCTTTTGGATCTTCTGGTAGTAAATCACCTTCCAGATAATTGATTATTGGAGTCATCCAACTGTGCTCGGTCTGTATGTGCATTTGGTCGGTTAGACTGATGCTCGGAAACTGTAGCTCTTCCATATATACAACCAGGTCTGCTTCCATCTCTTCCGTAGCCAACCTAGATAAGGCATCTGCCTGCTCATTTTCTGCTCTAGGGACTTGTTGGATTTGATGTCTTTGAAGAATTGTCTGTACTGGTTGACCATGGTCAGATATTTAGTCATCCTTTTTTCTTTTGCTTCATATAGCCCGTTCACCTGATTCACAATCAGTTGAGAGTCGCTTCTGACTTCGATGTTCTGAATGTCAAGGGCTTTTGCTACACGGAGACCTGCTATTAATGCTTCATATTCTGCTTCATTGTTTGAGGCCTTGAATTGGAAACGTAGTGCATACCGTATTTGGAATCCTCCTGGGCTGATTAGGAGCAATCCCGCCCCACTCCCTTGTGCGTTGCTAGAACCATCTACTGAAAGTATCCATCTTTTGATGCTTTTGGAAGTGGCCTCTTCTTCTTGCTCATGCCTTGGTTTAGGAGTTTCAAGGATGAAATCAGTTAGGACCTGTGCTTTAATAGCTGGTCTTGGTCGGAACTCTATCTGATGCTCGCTTAGCTCAACTGCCCATGATACCAGTCTTCCGGCCAGGTCTAGTCGGTGCAGTATTTTTTTCAAGGGAAAATTTGTTAATACTGCAATAGGATGTGACTGGAAATATGGTCTCAGTTTTCTGGCTGCTATGACCAGGGCCAAAGCTTGCTTATCCACTTCTGGATATCTTGTTTCAGCATCAAGGAGCACGTGGCTCACATAGTAAACTGGGTTTTGCTGTTTTCCTTCATCTTGCACTAGTACTGCACTAACAGCCCGAGGCGAAGTTGCCAAGTAGATGATCATTTCTTTTCCTGTGGTCGGTCGTACGAGCAGGGGTGGAGTAGTTAGCTTTTCTTTCAGATGTTCGAAAGCTTGTTGACACTCCTCGCTCCATTCTGGTACTCCCTTTTTGGAAATATTTTTTAAGGCATGAAAGAAAGGTGAACATCTCTCTCCTGACCAGGATATGAACCTGTTCAAGGCTGCTACCTGACCAGTGAGACTTTGTATTTCCTTGATGCTTTTTGGTGGTTTCATCTCTTGTATGGCTTTTATCTTCTCAGGATTAGCCTCTATTCCTCTTTGAGATACCATGAAACCCAAAAATTTTCCTGAAGATACTCCAAAAGCGCATTTCTTTGGGTTGAGTTTCATTTTATATGCTCGGAGTACCTCAAAAACTTCTGCTAGGTCTTTTAGATGGTTGGATTGAGATGTGCTTTTTATCAACATGTCATCAACGTATACCTCCATATTCCTTCCTATCTGCTGCTCAAAAATTTTGTTGACTGCTCGCTGGTAGGTTGCCCTAGCATTTTTTAGACCGAAGGGCATTACTTTGTAGTAGTAACTATCCCTGTCTGTCATGAATGCTGTGTGTTTCTGGTCGTCTGGGTTCATCAAGATTTGGTTGTATCCTGAATAGGCGTCCATGAAACTGAGCATCTCGTGCCCAGCTGTTGCATCTATGAGCAGGTCTATCCTTGGTAGAGGATAGCAATCCTTTGGACAGGCTTTGTTGAGGTCGGTATAGTCTGTGCACATTCTCCATTTTCCGGTTGCCTTCTTTACCATTACCACATTGGCCAACCAAGTTGGGTGGTCAATAGGTTTAATGAATCCGGATTGCTTCAGCTTCGAGCCTCTGTTCGGATGGCCTCATGCTTTTCCAGAGAAAAATTTCTTCTTTTTTGTATTACTGGAATTGCCTGAGGATCAATATTTAACTTGTGCTCAGCTACTTTTCTATCAATTCCGGGCATGTCCTTGGCCGACCATGCAAAGACGTCAGTATTTTTCTGTAGAAAGCTGGTTAGACTATTTTTGAATTCTTCTTCTTGTTCTGCTCCGATCATGGTTCCCTGATCTTCCCTTGAGTTCAGCATAATCTTTTCCAATTTTTCTACTGGCTCGGCTCTTTGCATGTTTTCTTCATCACGATCATCCCTGACTTCGACCGTCATGGTAGAGCTTGTTTTTGCTTGCTTTCTCATGTAATTGGCGTAGCTCTGCTTGCTTCCTTTTTGGTCGGCGGAGCATTCTCCTATTCCCTTTTTTGTTGGGAATTTCATCTTCATGTGTAGGGATGATACTACCGCCTCCAGGGTACAAAGAGTTGGTCGTCCTAAGATCATATTGTAAGCTGACAAATCTCGGACGACCATAAAATTTGTTTGGATGACCCTATCTTTGGGGTGTTCACCGATATGAAGATCTAATCTGATAGTGCCCTCTGCTCGGGTTGACGTTCCTGTAAAACCGTATAAGTGCGTCCCACAAGGGGTCAGCATCTTCTTGTCTAGCTGTAGTTTATGGAAAGCTTCTAAGGACAAGATATCTGTTGATGACCCTGTATCTACCAGGACTCTATGGACCTCTGTTCCGGCCAGAGTGACTTTGATGACAAGGGCATCGTCGTGGGGAGTGTTCACCCCCTACTTATCTTTGGTTGAGAAGGTGATTGGTTCTGAAGTGACCTTCTCACCTGGTTTCTCAAGCTCAGCATTCCCCACATATCGTGCTTTTCTTTTGGCCTGTCTACTGGACTCCTCCGTTGGGCCACCGAACACAGTAAATATTGGTGGTCGCTTTTGATTGTTTTCTCCATCTCGTGGTCGGGACTTGTTTTGGCGTCCTTCTCCGCTTGGAGATCTATGCCTCTTCCTACCCCCTTCTACTTGCTTTTGATCAGGCTGGGTAGGTTTGAGATATTTCACAAGCCGACCTTGATCGATGATTTTGTCAATTTCCTCTTTTAGTTGTCGACAATCATCTGTCTAGTGCCCATGATCTTTGTGGAAATCGCAATATTTGCTTTTGTCCCTACTTCCTGGTCGAGAATGTAGCTTTTCGGGCTGCTGAAGAATTCCTCGATCTTTAATCTGCATCAGGATTTCCGATCTCCTCATAGCCGGTAACCTTTCCTTCCCAGGTCGGGTCTATGGTCAACCTTCTGGCAGGTTGGTACTTTTCTTTGTATGTTCTTGCTTCCATGGTCGGATGCTCCTTCTTTCGAGATTCAATTGTTTCTGATATCTCAGCTTGCTTGTGGCATCGTTCACGGAGATCGTTATACGTTTCTGGCATGTCGTTCAAAAGTCTCTCAAGTAGGCCTTCATGGCTGAGTCCTTGGTACAAGGCGTGAAAGGCTATCTTTTCATCCAGATTTTCAATCTCCATGGTTAGTTTATTGAATCTCTCAAGGAAATCTCTAATGGACTCCGTTCGCCCTTGTTTTACAGCAAACAAGGTATCTTCTCTTTTTTTGGTTTCTACTCCGCTTTGGAAACGCAATAAGAAAGTCCGACCTAGATGTTCGAAACTTTTTATTGTGCCCCGAGGCAGAGCTTGGTACCAATCTAAAGCAGCTCAGGTCAACGATGTTGGGAAACTACGGCACATGGCTGCTTCATTGTGTCTTTGAGTAGACATGACTAACTTATAATGGGTGATGTGGTGTTTGGGACACTTCGATCCGTCGTACGCCTTGAAGGTCGGACATTTGAAACCTATTGGCATCTTCGCCTCCGAGACGCTTTTGATGAAAGGGTCCTCCTTTAAGACAGCGTATAGCTTTTCTTTCCCAAGCTTTAACGCTTTTTTGACTGTTTCGTCAAGATCGGCGATGCGCTTATTCATCTCATCATCCCGCTTCTTTGAACCATTATGATCCTTTTTGTCCTTTTAAGGCTTTTGCTGGATCTGTACTGCTTCCTTGATCTCCGTCGTTGTCGACTAGAGGATTATTCTCCTTCGGGGCTCGAGATTTTGCCAACTCTTTTTGAGATTGTTGAGGGATCTGGTCGATCACTGGTGGTCGGTCATGCTTGCTTCCCTCAGGACTACTTTGTTTTTTCCGAGAATCTGCTTCGGGAGCAATTACGTGTTGCATGGCCAACCTGATCAACTCGCCTAAAGATGAGATTGCTTTTCTCATCTCAACTTGTTCTTTTTGAACCTCGACAATTTGATGCGTTGTCGCGTATTGATTTGCTCGAGTGTCTGGAAGAGTTGGAGAGTCTTGCTGAATCTGGAGTTCGGGAACTTTTTCCTTTCCGACCTGGTCGACCTCCTTTTCTCCGCCAGACAACTCTTCGATTACCAAACCTGATCTTGTCTTCATAATAGCTTTTTGATCGGAGTTCCCACAGACGGCGCCAATTGTTGCTGCACAATCCTGTTCGTCCCTTCAGCCGATTAAACTTGCACAAATGAGCTCGACCGTGGAGGTCGAGTTTTCACCTCCGACGATCTAGTTAGAAATCCTTCTAAGGAAGGCAAGAAAGTAATGAACAATAATAATACGAATAGTGATAATTCTATTCAGCGTACCTTTCTCTTGTGCTCCTTTACCTTTTTATAGATTTTCTATGTACGAGTTTGAGCGAGACTCAAACCCTGGTTAGGTTGTGATCTGACTCTCAGTCATTGAGTCCTACTCAAACACGAGTAGTTGAGTCGTGACTGAATACTGTTTCTTTGGCTAGAATCTTATTCAGATTTACCCTTGTTATTCAGCCTTTGTACTTATTTGACTGACCTTGACTTGGTCGGTCCATTGGTGATCCGAGCTGGTCGGACTAGACTCAAACCGAACTGGTTTGATTCCGATCTGGTCGCTTCAACCAAACTGGTTTGATCTTGATCAGGTCGAACTAGGCTTAGACCAGGTTGGAGTGGGCTCGAACCAGGTTGGTTTAAGCTTATTTATTCTTTCCTCATCACCTCCTAATTTTTCCCCTCATCAACAAGATCAACATCTTGATCATCATCAGAATCATCTCTATATGATGATGGTCCCCACACCGCATCATCTATTGCTTTGTTCACTCTCCTCTTATCCTCTTTCTTCTTCCCCTTCACTTTTTGTAAATCCCTAAGAACCTTCACTACATTTGGATGGGCCTTCGTGCTTGTGGTCACATCCTTCGAACACCCGGGGATGTGACCGTTTGTGAAATCTCCCAGATTTCTAACCCTTCAACCCATGATTTCAAGATCGTGAACCCAGGCCTCGAGTCAGTGACAATTGTGGGCCATTTGAGTCGATCCCGAAGGTTCGGAAGTGGACCCAATGCTAGTGGATGACCCTAGTGATGATCCAACCTCTCTCCTAGAGATTCTGAGGAGAGAGAAGATCAATAACGAGGGAATTAGAAGGCGATATTGGCACATCCGGAAACCGATGATGGAGAATCCAATCAACGAGGTAAATATACCTGAACGTAGACATTCAAAAGACCTTTCATTCAAGCCGAGATTCACCAAAATTGGACCTTGGTTGACCCCTCAACCAAGGGCCGGTTGACCAATCTGGATCGACTGCCTATTTCCATTTTCAGGGCAGTTTCGGGAATTTGGGTTTAAAAACCCTATTTTAAGCCTCTATTCACCTTTACATGGAATTTATAATGCTAGTGCGAGGCTAAGGCTTTGAGAAGAGGAGAAACCAAGAAGAATCTTGGAATCCATACACACGAAATTCCGTTGAGACTCAGATCTTAGCGGAATCATTGGGAAAGGTGAGTATTCTTCAACCTCTCTTCTCTAAACCTAAGTTTGTGGTTTTTCCTTCACAATAAATGTTAGACTTCAGTGGTTGGGGCTTGTTAGATGAAATGAATGCTTGCAAATATATTTATTTATGTTTCTCATTGGTTTAGAAGTGGTTTGTGCGATTTGTTGTGAACAATTTCGCATTTTGACTCTCTCACTCCCACGGGCACTCGCGAGAGCCAGATTTAAGGCTTTTTATTGAGACCAAATTGGGACAAATTGAGACAAATTCTAACTTCTTGCATAGTTAGATTCTAGCTGCATTCATATATTTGCGTATCATACTTTACATATGTGCTTACTTTGATATATTGTAGATATGTATGTGAGATGTGTTTTCCTTACTAAATTCGTCAGAACTCATTCATTTTCTTTGTATGTTATATTATATTATAAAGATGGATTTACCAAACTAGGAGTGGTTCGATATGACTGGAGCAACTCTTGTGAAGAGAATGTGGCAGCGTCAGTGGGTGATGAAAATGTATGTCATGAAGCCTCTTGCGGATGCATGGAGTGCGCTTATAGCACCCATTGAGGGCAGAAGGAGACAGATCACTCAACATTTTGAGAAGTCTTTGGAGCAAAGCTGGATAGCTCCCATCATTGCTTGAACTGAAGAGAAGGCTTTAGCCCAGGAGTGAGCTAACGGAATAAAATTGTTTTAGTTTGATTTTGCTCCGTTGAACTCGACAAATTTTGGAACTTGATTTCTTTAATTCTTTTTCTTTGATTCATTCCTTTGGAGTATTTGGACTCATGTAACCTCTTTATTTAATTAATTGAACTTACTCTTGCTCTTGAATATTATTATTACTTGCATTTATTGTTATTGATGATAAAACCGCGGATCCTGTGACCGATCCCACCCACAGGTTGTTGGGCGGGACCGATACTAGCGGGTGGGGTGTAACACTCAAGATATCCCTTCCGAGGTGCTACTAAAAGCTTTGAGTGTGTTTTAAGAGTTCCACAAAGTGAAGAATAAATATGCAAAAGAAAATACAACAAGGTCTTCTCAACCTCAAGCAATTTTTATGTACTCCCCCTCATCAAGATTGGCTCAAGATTGACTGTGATGCACCTTGGAAGAAAGGTGTGCCTAAAGGAGGTCTAGGTATTATTGCAAGGATTTTCAAGAAAGACCGGTATTTGCCATATCTGAATTTTAGAGCTTTGGCAGCAGCACGGAGGGGAGGCATTGGTAGTCAGAAGAGCTTTAGTTGAAGCAGCTGAAAATCGGCTAGATAAGATTATAATACAATCATATTGTTTTGTAGTTATCAGCTCTATTTTTAAAGATCAATGGTCCTCTCATATCACAATTAACCCATTTTTGATGATATCCTGTAACTTAAGACTAGATTTGAGTCTTGTGTTTTTGAGCATGTTCCTAGGTTGGCAAACTCAATCGCCGATAACCTAGTTAGGAGGGCCATGTCGGCTAGGAGAATGACTTTGGAGACTATTTCCACTCCGTGGTTGAAAGATCTTTGTATCATTTCTTCTTCGAGTTCTGCTCCTGAATAAAATCTCTTTGAACAAAAAAAAAAAAAAAAAAAAAAAAAAAGTTCTTCCAAGCCAAACCAAGACAAAATATGCATTCAAGTTTTTAGATTTACTAACTCCCTTGGATTAGCTCTTCCTAGCCAAATCAAGATAATGCCTGCACTTAAGTTTTCCCCATTCACCCTACCAAGGAAACAATCAAATGCAGGTTTAGAAAGCATGAATTCCAACTACCAAAAACAAAGAGTTTTTCATTTTGTCCATTTAAGTTGGGTCCAAACTCTTGTTTGCCCACTTAAGTAGCCAATATTTCAATTTGCGGGTGAACTTGGAATATTACAAAAAGCCCAAAGTTAGTTTTCTGTTAACTTTGACTTTGAAATTACCATTTTGCCCATGGGGTATGAGGGTGAAGGAAAAAAAATTCTACTAAACCTCACTTAATTTTTAAATTTACCCAAAAAAAAAAAAAAAAACCACCCCACCTCCCGATGGGCCTTGTGGAGCAAAACAGTACCCACAGTACCCTCTCTTCAGTGACTATGTTTGTGAAATTTAAAAGTAACCGCAAGCGCACGTATTGTGTAGCTAACGGGTCAATCTCAGGGAGATATGCCACCTAGAATTCAATTTCTTAATAGTAATGCGAAAGTGGAATGATTCAATTTTTGTTAACTAATTAACTAAACTAAACGATCCTAATCCATGCATCTAATGGATTTTTGTTTGCAGCAGCCGTTGCTGGCTGCTACTAAGGGTCTCGATTGTGCCACATCAACACAATAGAATCCAATGGTTCAAAATCAAAAAATATTTTTTACTTTTTACATTCAAGATTTAATATTTTATAAATTTACAAGATAAGTCCCTAGATCTACCCGATCCCAAAACCCCCATTTCCTTTTATAAATGGTGTTTGAAATGGTGTTTTGTTAGTGAAACTGGGAAACCCTGGGTAACAAATGTCTGCTTGTGATTTCGTTAATGTACCAAGAAGAGTCTGATGTTGAAAGGTTGTTTCTGTTTAAATGCTTTGGAAGTTCTACGAAGTCCAATTCCATTGCTCACCAAGTGCCTAACAACTGTAAGCATCAAAACAAATAGCAGAAAATCTATGACTAGAAGTAACAGGAAAATGGGCACCACAAATCTCTAAACTCCACAATCAGCTTCAGGCATCAAATCTCAAAAGGGGCACTTTTAAAATAGTTTTTTAGCATACCAAAAGAGCTTCCTCTCCACTCAAAGACTCAGGACTACTTTTTCTTTCTTCATTCACAATTTTAAGATCAAAATCTTGAGGACTTGCACGACCTTTGCATCAAGGCGGTAAGTGACGGAGTACTGCTCTTGTGGCCGAGTGGTAGGGGAGCGACAGACACAGCCCCACGAATCCCACAATCTCTTCCTTCTGCAAGCCCACGATTCTCCTCTCTGCCTTGTCACTTCTAACCTCGCTTCTCTCCCATCTCTCGCTGTCGTTGGCGACACAAACGATGATGACGAAGACCCTTTCCTTGAATCCAGCCCTCTCTTTGCTCGCTCTTCTCTCTCCTTTGCCAGTCACCTTACTTAACTAAAGCGAACCCTCGATTTGTCTTCCTTCTCTTCCTGTTCCTCTTCAATTTCTTTTGGACACGGTGGTATTGTCGTTGTTGACAACCTTCATGCTTATGATCATTGAGAAATGGGGGTTTTGGAATCGGGAAGATCCAGGGATTTATTTTGTAAATTTATAAAATATTAAATCTTGAATGTAAAAAGTAAAAAATATCTTTTGATTTTAAACCATTGGATTCTATTGTGTTAACGTGGCACAATCGAGACCCTTAGCAGCAGCCAGCAACGGCTGCTGCAAATAAAAATCCGCATCTAATGCAATCGAATTAAAACAAAAAATAAAGCAAACACAATCAATGCATAAATAAAAGACAGGAAAAAAATGCGAACAATAAAAATAAAAGGAAAAGGGAAGTGATCCGAGTGTCAGCTCTAAATCGAGGGAAGGGGAGTATAATAATAATGACTTTGATTGTGGATCCTTTGTCGTAACTTACAGTCCACCGATCGAGGGAACTAATATTAAAGAGAAAAAAACAGTGCAGAAAACAAATAACAGAAAGTAAATAACAAAGCAATAAACAAAGCAATAAAAGGAAAAGGAAGCCTTAACCAAAGAGAGGCACGACTATAGGCATCTTTGATCAAGGATCCAAGGGAAGGGAGAATAATAAATTAATGCAGAAAGTAAATTGCAGAAAGTAAATAACAGAAAGTAAATAACAGAGTAATAAAAGGAAAGGGAAATCTTAACCAAAGAGAGGCATGACTGTAGGCATCTCTAATCAAGGACTTAGGGAAAGAGAGAACACTAAATAAATGTTGAAAGTAATTCCTAAATTAAGAATATGGAGGGGTAGATAGAAGTGAGAATTGAGGGAGGAGAGAAGATTATTGAAGAGGGTTACTTACTTGCAAATTGAACAAACAATTCGAATCTCAACCAACCCTAACAAACAGATCTAGATCTAGAATGATCTAGATCTGCAATTGCTAGACCTAGAGAAAAACGAATCTTAAAACTTGAAACTTGAACTTGAATTGCATTACATAAAAAAATTAAACATAAACATTCAAATTAGAAATTAAAATCTCACAAATGCAAGCAAAGAAAACTAAAGAAAACCTAAATAAACTGAAGAGAGAAGAAATAATGCTTCTACTAAGCTTTAAAACACGTCCTCCTTTGATGGAGTATGCTCTCCTTTTATAGAATTTACATGGATATGAATCTTGACAGAATTTGAATCAAACTTAGGGTTTTTATCTGACTCAACCAATTAGAATTTTGACGTACTAATCGGACCAACATAGAGAGATCAGACGCACAATTCCACTGTTGGATTTGAAGATCAAGAAGTCATGAAGCTCTCCTCCAAAAATCAGCTCGATCGGACACCGGATGACCTTCGATGAAGGGCTTGATCGAAACTGGACAAAAACATTCAAAAACGGGATTTTTGCCTCTTCCTTCTCTAAATATAATTCTTTTTCGTCTTTTTCTTTCTTTAATCAAATCACAAATAGGAAATAAGATATTGAGGTATGCAATGACTCTTTTCTCCATTTGGACTCTCTCAATAATATCTTTGTAGATTTGGTTGATAATTTTTAATCTCAGCTGTAGATCAAATTTTCCTTATTTATCTCTTAAATATTTCGGAGTTGGCGCATAATCACATCTTTATCCCATCATACTCCAGATCAGGCCCATTTTTGCATTTTAGAATTTGAATGGACCTCTTGACGTGTTGATACGGAGAAATTATGATCAAACCGGGTTCGTACCTGGTTCGACCCTCGACCCCGGTCGAGACAGAGGGAACCGGATCCAGAAGATGGCTTGCTGAAGAAGAAAACTGATTCAGCTACAAGCACGCCCTAATCCTACTTATGGATTAGGGTAATTACCCTAATGATGGCAAACTCGAATTGACGGTTGCGGCTAATCATTATCGAAGGGATAATCATCACATAACCTAAAGAGTTATCTCAGGAGTCCTCTACTAGTCCAAACTAGTAGAAGTCTGTTGCTCAACGGATCTATCTGCTAAGATCCAATGACTACCCGAAGAAGGCTCAAGTGCATCCAATGAAGGAGATTCGAAGGTACACTCTATATAAACCTCACTACCATACGAGGTGAGAGGATCAAAAACACACAATCTGAGACTCAGGTTCAGATACATACTGATAGACATAAACTATCAGCGCCCTGCTATCTAGATCACCTTTCCCAGTTCTTCATTCCTTAGCTCTGTGCTTCTAGCAGAGCCATTTGTGATTAAGTTCATCAACTGACTTAGCCTTCGGAGGTGGACTCCCGACCCCAGCGGTCGGGCCACATCTGACGCTTTCGTTTTGCAGGTCATCACGAGGAGATCTAAGGGCTGAGCAGATTTTGGACACATCATTTGGCGCCGTCTGTGGGAAACGACTTGAAAAGCCATGGTGACTAGATCAGCAGCCGTAGTAGCCGCTACACAGAGCAATTCCGGTGTTCAGATCCCTGGAGCGAATAATCCAGATATTCCCCAGGGAAACCAAAATCCTATCGAGGTAGATGGTGGCCAGGGAAGACGTAATCCTCCTCCTGATACACTCCAAGATCAATTGGATCAGGTAAAGATTCAAGTCTTGGAGGTGAGCCAAGCATTCCGCATGCTCACCAGATGAGTGGTTTTACCACAAGAACCTGATCAACGCGATTTAGGGAGACGTGCATTGCCACGTGATCAGAGATTGGCTGAAGACCGGAATATCGGTCAAAATTTTCGTGAAGGAGACCGAGGACCTAGGAGGATTGATGATCAACCTAGGCGAGACGATCGGTTCGACAAGCCGCAAGAGAGTACAACTGATTCAAATACAAGGTTGGATACATGGGTAAGAACTCACTCACCCATTGTCAGAAAAACCGTTCGTGATGATCGAGCAATTCGCGACGAGCAGAATGCTCGGGAAGGACGGGTTGTTCGTGATGATCGTGTTAATCGAGGTCGTGATCATATTGCTGAAGATCACCCGACCCAGATTGGTCAAGAATTGGCCAACATCAATGAGAAATTAGGGCAGTTGGCTAAGGGAAGAATAACTGAGGATATTTACTCAGTCATTCGGAGGACTCCCTTTGCCGAGCCAATTGCGGGATATCAGTTTCCCCATAACTTCCGTTTGCCTACCTTTTCAACATTCGATGGCTCCGGAGATCCAACAGCTCACATCGGCTATTACCAACGAGACCATGGCGGTTTCGGTGTAATTTCGATGAAATTTTATGCGTGGTTTTTTGTTCATCTCTAACTGGAGCAGCACAAAAGTGGTTTTCGAACCTCCCCTCTGGAAGGATCGTAAACTTTGATGAATTGGCGCGCAAATTCATAGACGATTCCAGAGTGGAATACAGGTCAAGAAAACGGAAGAAACCTTGTTTACTATTAGACAAGGAAAGAACGAATCAATCAAAGAGTTTCTGAAAAGATTCAACAAAGTAACGATGGAGATAGAAAATTTGGATGAGCAAGTAGCCAAAACTGCTCTATTCACGGGACTCACTAATCGGAAACTCCGGAGTTATTACTACGGGATATGCCCACGACTTATGCTTTGAGTTGGTACAGAGATGCCGAAGCAGGCTGAAGTCATGGAGATTCTAGACGCGCGCCAAGGAGATAATAAAGTCTCCAATAAAGGAATGAAGGCTCCTGAGCGAAGCGAGAAGCCAAAGAAAAATGTCCGTGATCGGGTTGGAAAATCTCAGGCTTGGCGCCAAAGGTCTCCCGGTAAAAGTGAGTACACTCCATTGAATGTTCCTCGGGTTGATATTTTAAATATCATCAAAAGAAAAAATATCTTGAAGTGGCCGCCTAAAATTCTTTTGAAACCCGGAGAGCAACAGGATCGAGAAAAGTATTGTCGATTCCACAAGGACTATGGTCATTATACTAATGACTGTCGTCATCTGAAAGCAGATATTGAGAGATTAATATCTCAGGGACATCTGTCCAAGTTTGTTAGCAGAAGGAGGGAGGAGCCACGTGAGCCACGTACGGCTGCTCCTAAAAGGGATCGTTCGGTTAGTTCGGAACGATCAAGGGAGGCCCCGAAGTCTAATAAGGGCAAGGAGGTGATTGAAGCTACTCGGTCACCGATCCTTACCATCTTCGGGGGACCAGAGCCCGAATCACTCCGGAGTCTGAAAACAAAATCCAAATTTGTTGGAACCGGAGAGACGCAGAAGCGGAAGAAGCTGAATGGTGAAGATTCTATCACCTTAAGCGAGGAGGACGAAAGAGATGTTTGTTTACCTCATGATGATGCCATAGTCATCAAGGTAGAGATTGCATGTCGGGAAGTGCATAGAGTTTTGGTTGATACAGGGTCTGCAGCTGACCTAATTTCTTACGAAGTGTATCAAAAATTGAAGGTGGATCAGGACTTGATGAAACCTTCATCCACACATCCATATGGTTTTGCAGGGTCATCTGCAGTGGCGGAAGGATCAGTCCAGTTTGACTTATCTATTGGAAGTTTTCCTAAGGAAACAACAGTCCGAATCAATTTTTTTGTGGTTCGAGAACTGCTAGCTTATAATATGATCCTCGGGCGACCATCTTTATCCAAGCTAGGTGCTATTGTTTCGACAAAACACTTGAAGATAAAATTCCCGACTAATATGGGAATTGGTCAAGTCTCCTCTGACCAGAAGATCTCTCGGCAGTGTTACGTTGCCTATTTAAAAGACAAGGAGGGCCCGAGGAAGGTAATTGCCCTACCTATAGAAGTTCGAGACGATCGGGAAGAGGCAGAGATGCAAAGACCCGAACCGGTGGAGAAAGCTGGAACAAATCCAGTTTGTGTACCGAGGATGAGAAAAAGATTACTTATATCGGGTCTGAACAGCTGGAGGAATTTAAAGATAAGTTGAAGTTATTTCTTCAACAGAATAAAGATGTATTTGCATGGTCTGCTGAGGACATGCCAGGAATCAATCGGGCCGTCGCAGAGCACAAACTCTGGATAGATCCTAAGGCAAAACCAGTGATACAGAAAAGGAGAAATTTCTCCATTGAAAAATATGAAGCCGTTCGTAGCGAAGTTGAAAAACTCAAGAATTCTGGTTTCGTAGAACCAATTGAATGCCCAACTTGGTTGGCCAACGTGGTAATGGTAAAAAAGGCGAATGGGAAGTGGAGGATGTGTACGGACTACACAGGATCTTAACAAGGCTTGCCCTAAAGATTGCTATCCGTTGCCTCGGATTGACCTCTTGATAGATGCGACTGTAGGATATGAAACTTTAAGTTTCATGGATGCCTACTCAGGGTATAATCAGATCCTTATGAATAAGGAGGATGAGAAGTTTATGGCTTTCATGACTGATCGTGAAAGCTATTATTATAAGGTCATGCCTTTTGGCCTGAAGAATGCAGGAGCAACATATCAGAGGGCCGTCAACAAGATCTTCAAAGAGCTGATAGGAAAGAATGTTGAAGCTTATGTTGACGACATGCTAGTGAAAAGCTTTACAAAAGCAAATCATATTGCAGATTTGACTGAGGTATTCTCAGTATTGCGAAAGTATCAAATGAAGTTAAACCCAGAAAAGTGCGCCTTTGGAGTCTCCTCGGGCAAATTTTTGGGCTTCATGGTATCACAAAGGGGAATTGAGGCTAATCCTGCCAAAATACGAGCTCTGGTTGATATGAAGGCTCCCAAAACTGTTCGTGACGTGCAGTGTTTAATAGGGAGAGTTGCTGCTTTGAATCGATTCATCTCCAAGTCTGGAGAAAAATGTTTGCCTTTCTTCAAGGCACTTAAAGACTTGAAGGGCAGCAAGGAAGCAAAATGGACTGAAGAGTGCCAGAAAGCTTTCGAGGAGTTAAAAGAAGTGCTCGGACAACCACCGATCTTGTCCAGACCAGAGAAGGGGGAAATATTACAGCTATATCTAGCAACGTCCCTTTCAGCGGTCAGTGCGGTACTTGTTCGTGAAAAAGATAAAAAACAGTGGCCGATCTACTATGTAAGCCACGTGTTGCTAGATGCTAGAGACAAGATATTCGCAGATTGAAAAGCAGGCTCTGGCTCTCATGATGGCCGCCAGGAAACTAAGGCCATATTTTCAGGCTCATCCAATTGAGGTATTCACAACTTTTCCTCTTAGTAAAGTTCTTAATAAACTTGATTTGTCTGGAAGGATGGTGGCCTGGTCAGTTGAACTCAGTGAGTTCCAAGTGAGCTTTAAGCTCAGAACTGCAATCAAGGCTTAGGCATTAGCCGATTTTGTAGTAGAAACTACTGCACCGGTGGAACCCACCATCGAGGATCCCATTATACCAACCACTTGGGAGGTATATGTGGATGGTTCGAGTAATAAAGATGGAGCAGGAGCTGGAATTCTATTAAAAAGTCCAGCAGGATTTATTATTCGATATGCTTTGAGATTTGCATTTGAAGCAAGTAATAACGAAGCAGAATATGAGGCTCTGATAGCTGGACTTCGGTTGTCAAAAGCATTGTCTATTGCAGATGTTACTATTTATAGTGACTCTCAACTTATAGTCCACCAAGTCCAGGGGGAGTATGGTATTAAAGAACCACGCTTGCACAAATATCAAGAGATAGTGTAGGCATTTCAAACCAATTTCGGAATTTGAAGATATCTCAGATTTCGAGGAATGAAAATTCAGTGGCAGATGAGCTATCCCGACTAGCCAATGCCAAAGAAAAGAATCTAGACCCTTCGGTCTATATTGAAGAAATAACTTTTCCAAGTTATCATGAGAAAGAAATTTCTTATATTGAAGCAGAGAGTTGCTGGATGGATCCAATAATCGAGTATCTAAGAGATGATAAATTACCTGAGGATTCGAAAGAGGCAAAGTTGATCAAGATTCGATCAGCTAGATTTGTCATTCAGAATGGGAGACTATACAAAAGATCTTATTCTGGACCCCTTATGAGATGTATAGGCCCCGAAGGAGAAAAATCAGCTTTGGCTGAGGTGCATGAAGGAATTTGTGGAACTCACATGGGTGGACGAGCCCTGGCTCACAAAATTCTGAGACTTGGGTTATATTGGCCTAAGGTCCAAGAGGCTGCTATGGAATATGTTCGTCGGTGTGGTAATTGTCAAATTCACGCTACAGTATCGAAGCGCCCGGTGAAAACCATGACTTCAATTCTAGATCCCATTCCCTTTGCGATGTGGGGAATTGATATCATGGGCAAATTCACCAAGGCATCAGGCGGATAGGAATATTTGAGAGTAGCAATTGATTACTTCACGAAATGGGTTGAAGCCAGGGCACTGGCAGCAATTACTGAGAAAAAAGTGGAGAAATTCGTGCTTGAATCAATCATATATGGCTTTGGGATTCCAAAGATTATCGTCACTGACCATGGTACTCAGTTCGACTGTCCACAATTCGAGCAATTTTGCGGAACATATATGATCGAGCATCGTATGTCCTCAGTGGCATACCCCCAGAGCAATGGACAGGTAGAGGTTACTAACCGAACGCTACTGGAAGGAATAAAGAGAGGACTCGAAGCTGACAAAGCTTCTTGGGTCGAAGAACTTCATAATGTACTGTGGGCCTATAGAACTACGGTTCGAACACCCACAGGAGAAACTCCATTTAGGTTGGCATATGGATCCGAAGCATTGGCACCAGTGGAGATAATGGCGGGGACATTATGGGATCGTGAGTTCCAGGAAAAAGCAAATGAACAAGGACTGCTTGATAGTCTTGATCTGTTGGACGAAGTTCGGGCAAAGGCAATAGCACAAACTCAACATTATCAAAGAAGATAGCGTCTCATTATAATACTCGAGTGAAGAATCGTCGGTACTTAGCCGGAGATTTGGTGTTGAGAAACACCCTAGCTTCCGACCCGCGTCACCAAAGAAAATTGGACCCTTCCTGGGAAGGGCCTTATATGGTTGTAAAACCAGTCGGTTCAGGAGCTTACAGGCTGAAGAACATCAACACCCAGAAAGAGTTGGATCGTTCGTGGAATGCTAGGCATCTCAAAAAGTTTTATCCTTGATGATGATTTCAATTTTGCTCGCGATGTAATCATTTTCAACTCAATCAATGCAATTTTTGGCTTTCAACAAACTATCTTTTGATTGGGGGGCATCATACACCACATTCAAGAACAAGATCCAACTATAAGGCATCGGATGAAAATTCGTGTGGGTCCTTCAACACTTATGGAATTTTTTCGGACTTTCTTAAGTCGAGGCATCGGATGAAAATCCGAGTGAGTTCCTTTTGCAAGGCGTCGGTTTAAAACCCGAGTAAGTTCCTTCAAGACTTATTGAATTTTTGAATTATCCTTAAGTAAAGGCATCGGTTTAAAACCTGAGTGAGTTCCTTCTAAGACTTATTGTATTTCTCCGGAAATCCTTAAGTAAAGGCATCGGTTTAAAACCCGAGTGAGTTCCTTTTAAGACTTATTGTATTTCTCTGGAAATCCTTAAGTAAAGGCCGGTTTAAAACCCGAGTTCCTTCTCAGACTTATTGTATTTCTCCAGAAATCTTTAAGTACAGGCATTGTTTCAAACAACTAAGACCTAATTCAACAGCGATTCAAGTGGCTAGCAAAGTTCAAGATGAAGTTAATTTCTTATTTCTTCAAAAGATCGAAAGAGGCTAGTATCAAAACAATTACAAGAGCTGGATACAATCTTCGGTCAAAAAAGAAAGTCATCATCAGTGATTGTTAAGAAGTTATACAAGATCGACACGACTTTGCTAGAATAAACATATGAGTCAACCATTGGTGTGGATTCAAGGAAAAGAAGAGGAGAAATGAGGATTACAAAAAATGTTTCGGTATGCATAAAATCCTCCGCAATTTCATACTCTTTGTCCAGCTTGTCCAGGAGAAGTATGGTCCTCGACCAAACTTGCATTCAAGACGAGCTCGTCATAATTGACTCTTCTTCCAGGGGAGAATAAACAGGAGAATCTTCCAGATAATGCATAATATCTGGATCGGAAGGTGGAGGATCAATCTTATCTTTGGTCCAGTCAGGAGGAGGAATGCCCAGGTCGGTAAATACTTCAGGATGGCAAACAGCACTATAGGGAGTCGTATCAAAATGAGGATCCTTCCTTAATATTGATTCCCATACTTCGTTCTCACCATCCTGGTATGCCTGCAAGTTATAAGCATTCAGCATATCAACAAAGGGCTTACTGTGTAAATACTTGAAGACGCAGGCTCTGCGAACATCAGTTGGAAGGGATTCGGGCAAAGGAACGACAGCTTGCCTTTGAGGTAACGTTTCAGATCCTTTGGCTCCTGACTTTCCAACTGCTCGCTCCAGTTGCCGGATCTTCTCCCTGGCATCATCCAAGTCCGACTGAAGACGACCGATCATTGAATTCTTTTCTCTTGCCACCTCCCAAGCTAGTTTCCGAAGGCTAGCAATCTCGGCATCTTTAGCTTCAGAGATTTCCCGAAGCCTGGAAACTTCATTGCTCAACCTACTGAGCCTAGAAACTGCTTCCACTTGGTTGTGGAAGTTACCAGTAAGACTCCTGCAAACAACTTCCGAGTTAAAAAGGAGCAGAAGAGTAATTTTTCAGAATCGAAAGATAATGAAGAAAGACTTACATCACCAGTGACTTCGTAAAGACTTCATCTGGAAGTTTGGAAAGAACTGCGCTCTCAGAAGTCATTCAAGCAGCAGTACACCATTCCAACGATCTGTCAAACTCGTTTGACACTAATTCAGGCGAAGGATGAGAAGGATGAGCTACATCAAGAGAAGGATGAGCTGTGTCACGCCCTCCCAGCCGGTACCCTATCTGGCATACCCGAGAGTGTGATCCACAGCCCGAAGATCAGGTATCGAGTGATCAACCTCCCACATAAACAATAACATAATCATGAACAATCATAACATGAGTGCGGAAGATAAATCATAGATCCAATAATGAAAGAATGAATCATAAACGAATCGGAATAATAGACATAATCAGATTATCAAACAGATAAGTAAAGTGAAGCAAAAATCCCACTTTACATCCAGCGGAAAAGTAGCTCTAAAGAATAAACTAGATAAAAGCTAATCCCAGTAGCAAGTACATTGGGTAACTAAATTATTCTCCACTTTGTAGACGACATCCTTGTAGGTGTAGATCTCATAAATAGCACAAGGACGCTTCCACTCAATGGTCGGACTAAGCATCGTACGGAGCATAACCACCCGTGGGATCTTCAGAGTAATTGTGGTAACCGCAATCACCTTCCTGGAGATATGTCTCTTCGCCTTGCGCTTCCTCATAGGAACCGTCATAGTACTCAAGACTGCAGGATAGTCTAACAACATTGTACAATAAAGGAATGAGTTTCAAAGAAACTCGGTAAGGCGATTAAAATCCATAATAACACAAATGGCGGGATTCCCGAACAATCATAAATGCAATATGATATGAGACAAACAATGAATGAATGAATCTAACTCTATGTATGCTGGTCTCTATTGGCGGACATGCTTTAAGTCATAGCACCGTACTTCTTTAGGAAAGTCCACTCACATCCTCAACCATTTAAGATATCTTGGATTCTCTCACGGATCATTTCACCGGTCTTGAGCAGCCGATTGGTAATGGGTCCTTCATCCCTCGGGACAAACCTTGGCGAGGGGGTTAAGTCAACACACTCTCTCACAACCATTTGGTATAAGTCCTGGCGCATGTCGGGGTAAAACCTAGCCAAATGCAAGTCTTCTACTTGGTTACATCAAGTCGGATCCGGATACTTCCATTCCTCGTCCCCGACGATCCTTTCCGGTATCCTTCACACTAGAGTCGGCGTATCCTATGGCACCGACCAACTCGGACTACGGACTCATCAACCCTATTGATCATCCACATATGGTAAACGGGAAGCTCTCACGTCCTCTCACGGGTTGGTTACCGGTCTTAAGCGCCCGTGAGCCCAAGTCTAACCATATGCAATCCTACCAATAAATGGCCCCCACAATGTGATTCTTGTCCTCTCACGGGTTGGTTACCGGTCTTGAGCGCCCATGAATCCCCATTGCTACCACGGGTCGTTCGGTCTCAATACCCCCTCCGATTAGGGTCGACATAACAGGACATCCTAGCCAAACACTACTAGACAATCCTAGATATGTCATCCAACAGTTTAGGAAGGTGTCCAGAGGGCATCTCCGGAAATATCCCATAATATTCCCGTAGTAGTCCAAGGACAGAAGTGTCAAAAGGACACCTCTCCTTTCCAAACCATACGTAAGCATACACATGCATCAATTCATATCATCACATATATGGTAACTCCATATATGGAAAGAAATCAGTAATTACAATCACTTGTATAACATTGGTAAGTAAATCATACATGAATCAATTCAATATGAATAAGTAATGCTACTGTAATCAAAGTTATGCAACAGTAGTATATCATTGTAAGAATCTAATTTAGGAAACATATTAATGATATTCAAATATAGAAACTAGATTCATGCTATCTATGTAATTAAGGAAATAACCATCCTTACCTTTTATAACTCGCAAAGAATCCTAAGAAATCAAGTAAGATCTTGGCAAACTTGAGAAGAAGGTCCTAAACAAGTATATACAACATATTAGGAAAGATCCCTAGCAGAATATATATCAAAATATCCGAAACAGACCAATTCTGGAGTTGCTGTACTCATTGGTCGAGTGGATTGGTCGAGTGGTCCAGTCGACCAATCAGTCGACCAATGCAGACGATAGCTTATAAAATCAGAGTTTTAAGATATGAAATCCGAATTTGGTGGTTCAAAAGGGTACTAATCAAGGGGTAGACTATATCAGTAGTATTCTAACATAAAGGGGACCTCAAAACACTAATCAAATCAAGGTATCAAGATCCAAATTAGGAAACAAAAAGTTACCATAAATAAATCAAACATGGATCTTGATGAATTTTGAAATAGAAAACAAGGCAAGAACTATAGGAGGATGGATCATTGCTTTCGGTAATGGAAACATGAAAACATGCATAGGTCTTCATGGAATAAGGCTTAGAAGCATAAATCTAAATAAGGAAATAAAACCTACCATATATGTACTATCATGCATCATGAAGAACACATAGTAAGGTAGAAGAGAACAACTAGAATTCTATGGATTATGGATCATGGAAAGAAAACACAACCATTAACCACTAACATGATCAATGAAAGAAGATCCAAAGAGATCAGAATTCAGATTAGAAGATTAACAGAGATTAAATCATGGTTTGATCATGAATCCTTCAAAAGCTTGCAATGATCATGGTTAAGATCATTGTTCTAGCCTTAAATCCTTAGGATGATCATGAGAACATGTTCAGAGATGTTTGCAACAGAGAATGCAGCATCTCTTCTACTGTCTCAACTCAAAAAGGAAAGAAAAACAAAGATGGAGGAGAAGAAGAGAGAGTAGACATACCTTTTGATGAAAAAGAAGAGTTCCGACGAAGATCCGCCAAGAAAACTCCAAGGATGCAAGAGAGATGACTTGCGAGAGGTCTTTGGTTCGTTCCAGAGGGTTTGGAGGCAGCAAATACGAAGTGGACTCGAGGTTAGACTTAAATAGAGCAAGAATCAACCTAATTGCCAAAGACTGACACCCATTGGTCGAGTGGATTGGTCGGCGGCCCGATCGACCAATCGGTCGACCAATGCGGCAAACAAGGCCAAAACAGGGAATTGAAGGTCCAGATCAAATCCAATCCTAAAGGGGTTTTGCACACAAGTCAAGTGACTTACCTAGTAGGTAGAAATGCCTTCAAACCAAGATAGAGAGCACTCCAAGTCCATTAACTAATTAGATCTTCAACAGGATTCTGTTTCCATAAATAGAACCTCATCATCAACCTTCATGGATTCAAAGCCGGACACCAAGTCCTCTCTTGGGATGGCCCAAAGCTGACTTCTTACTTTACTTCGGGTCATCGGACCTACAAATAACAAGGTTTCCGGGTCAAGGTTAGGGCTGGGTTTCACATTCTCCCCCCCTTAAAGAAATTTCGTCCCCGAAATTGAAAGCGTACTGTGCTTCCAAAGAGGTAAGGAAACTTCTCCTTCATGTCTTCTTCCTTCTCCCAAGAAGCTTCTTCAGGGGTATGGTTCTTCCACCGAATCTTCACCAAAGGAATGGCGCGATTCCGCAGCTGCTTGTCCTTCCTATCCAGGATTTCGGCCGGTTCTTCATCATAGGTCAAATCAGCACTAAGTCCTTCGGGTGCTTGCTTGCAAAATGTGTTCCGGATTCTCTATGTATTTTCGGAGCATCGAAATATGGAACACATTGTGCACACCAGCAAGAGACGGAGGTAATGCTAATCGATACGCAACAGGTCCAACCTTTTCCAAAATCTCGAAAGGTCCAATGTAACGAGGGCTAAGCTTTCCCTTAACATTGAATCTCATCACACCCTTCATTGGTGAGACCTTGAGAAAGACTTTCTCTCCAACTTGAAATTCCAAATCGGTCCTTCTCTTATCGGCATAAGATTTACTGTCTCGAAAGGCGGACTTAATCCTTTCTCTTATCATATCTACCATAGCACTTGTAGCTTCAATCATCTCGGGACCTAAGACTTTTCTTTCCCACTGTCTCGATCCAGTACAAAGGTGTCCTACAAGTACTACCATACAAAGCCTTGAATGGAGCCATGCCTATTGTTGCTTGATAAGCTGTTGTTATAGGCAAACTCAACCAAAGCTAGGTGTTCATCCCAATTACCACCCATATCCACCACACAAGATCTGAGCATGTCTTCCAATGTCTGAATTGTCCGCTCGGATTGTCCATCGGGCTTGTGGATGATGGGCTGTACTCAAGTTCAATTGGGTTCCCAAGGCCTTACGCAAACTATTCCAAAACCTTGAGGTGAACCTAGGATCACGATCCGAGACAATACTCAATGGCACACCATGCGGAGACGAACCACATTATCCACATAAAGCCTGGCTAGCTTATCCGAGTATGAGTGATCTTCATAGGAATGAAATGGGCTGATTTGGTCAACCTATCAACAATCACCCACACGGTGTCATTGCCTTTACTTGTCCGAGGCAAGCTAGTCACAAAGTCCATGGAGATATCTTCCCACTTCCAACTAGGAATAGGAAGGGGTTGAAGTAATCCAGATGGAGGTTGTCGAATGGCTTTCACACGCTGGCAAGTCTCACACTTGGCAACAAAATCATCAACATCCGCCTTTAGACCAATCCACCAAAAATGTTCCTTCAAGTCCTTGTACATCTTGGTGCTTCCGGGTGTCTGATAAAGTGACTTGGTGTGCTTCCTTCAATATTTCTTTCTTAACTTCTTCGTTGTTCGGGCACACACAGTCTTCCTCTAAACATCAAAGCACCATCCATGGATATACCAAAGTCGGGGTCCGACTCGGGATTCGAAAAAATCTTCTCAACTTTGATCAAAAACTCTTGATCGAACTCTGCTGAGCAACAATCTTATCTCTAAGACCAGATCTTGCCGTCATGGCGAAAGAATAAAATCAGAATTCTCGGGGACGATTTCCAAATCAAAACTCTCAATAGAAGACCACAATGGTAAACTCAAAGCATTCAAATCCAAAGTCTTCTTCTGGTTCTTCCTACTAAGAGCATCGGCAACAACATTTGCTTTCCCAGGATGATCTTGAATATCACAATCATAATCGGAGACGAGTTCCAACCATCTCCTTTGTCTCATGTTCAACTCCTTTTGGGTAAAGAAATATTTCAAACTCTTATGATCCGTGAAAATGGCAATCTTCTCACCGTAAAGATAATGTCTCCAAATCTTCAAAGCAAAGACAACGGCGGCAAGTTCTAGATCGTGAGTGGGGTAATTCCGCTCATAATCCTTCAATTTCCGAGAAGCATAGGCTACGACCTTGCCATGTTGCATCAGTACACAACCCAAACCAATCTTTGACGCATCGGTATAAACTGTCATACCACCGGAACTATCGGGTATAGTCAAAACCGGGGCACTTGTCAATCTATCTTTCAACTCTTGGAAATTCTTCTCACGGGCGTCGGACCAAACAAACTTCTCTTCTTTCCTGGTCAACTTAGTCATAGGAGCAGCCAACCGAGAAAAGTTCTCAATAAACCTTCGGTAGTAACCCGCCAATCCAAGAAAACTTCTTATTTCCGTTCTCGACTTCGGTCTCTCCCAATCAGCCACAGCTTGGACCTTTTCGGGATCGACACGAATACCTTCGGCTGAAACTACATGACCAAGGAAAACCACTCTCTTAAGCCGGAAATCACACTTGCTAAACTTAGCAAACAACTTCTTTTCCCGCAACCTTTGCAAAGTGAAACTTAGATGACTCGCATGCTCTTCTTCGCTCTTCGAATAGATCAAGATGTCATCAATGAAAACAATCACAAACTTATCAAGCACATCATGAAATACCCGGTTCATGAGGTCCATGAATACCGCAGGAGCATTGGTCAATCCGAAGGGCATGACTCTAAACTCGTAGTGACCATACCGCGTTCGGAAAGCTGTCTTGAAGATATCACTAGACTTCACTTTCAATTGGTGATATCCGGACCTTAAGTCAATCTTCGAGAACACAACTGCACCCTTCAACCGATCGAAGAGATCATCGATTCGGGCAGCGGATATCTATTCTTGATAGTCAACTTATTCAACTCACGGTAGTCGATGCACAAGCGCATACTACCGTCTTTCTTCTTGACGAACAAGACCGGAGCTCCCCAAGGTGAAACTCCCTTCTCTTCCTTAACTTTTCCCACCTAGTGTGTCACCTTGGTTTCCAAATCAGAAGCAAGATATCCAAGAACATCATCAACAACTTGCTTCCACTCTTTACTTAAAATCATCAAAAATCCACTTGACCAAATGATTTGAAAACTTAAATCATGCTCAAATATATCCATATAGTCATCAAACAATATTCCATAAGGCAAAAATCACATTTTCCAAAAATTCAACAGCAAATGAGGTCAACTTGTGACCATTGGTCGAGTGGTTGGTCGAGTGACCCGGTCGACCAATCGGTCGACCAATGAAGCGAGAATGCGAAAATTCGCATTATAAGCCTCATTTCCACATTCCAACCTCATTCTAACTTCTTCCAAAGGTGAGAGAGCTCTAGGGAAAATATCCAAGAGTTCCCACAAGTGTTCTTGAGGTGATTTAGTGCTTCAACAACAACACCACAACACACCATCTTCACAAACAAGGTAAATCTCTCATTCTTTCTTCCATTTTCATCTTCTCATGCTTGCATTTCAATAAAACCATGCTTTACTTGTATCCAATGCTAGAAATCATGCTTAGGAATGCTTAGAAACATATTCCCTAGGTTTTAAACACAATGACATGCATAGACAACAAGTTTTAACACATTTGGTGCTCATCTCGCAAAGTTTTATACCGAAATCGATATCTTTAGAAAAATTTCGTTTTCTCTCAAACCGCTTGCAATTTTCGCACGAGATCAAATGCTACATGCTCAAGATGACATTGTAGATAGGTCCATACAATTTGATTTAACCAATTTCAACTTTTCAAAAATCCAATTTTGACCTAAATTGCAAAATCCCCAAATTTCCTTCTTGCTGAATTTTTCGCTTTAATCCATGTTTTCGATCGATTTTCATCAAAACAACTTCATAGACATGAAATTCCAAGTATTGTGCACATGCTAGTATGTTCAAATCAAATTTCCCCCAAATTTGAAATTTTCCGAAAAATTACGAAAATACCCTTTTTGCTCAAATCTTGAAATAGCACTAATTGGAAATGTCTCTTGTCTCTTCCATAGATACATCATGCGGAGGGGAGGACGAGGGAGGAGGTAGAGGTCGAGGTCGCATCGTAGGTGCTCTTAGGGGCGAGAGGTCGGGTTCCTTTCGAGCCTAGAGAGGAGGTTAGGAGACCGGACCTATTTGACACACCTCGGGCCGAGTTTACGTACGAGGCCTACTTCAGCTATTGTAACATCGAGATGGGGCGTCTACTTCACTTACGCCAGCTCGGAGCCTTTAGGATCCGGCAGAGGTTCGACACTTTACGGTGGACTCACCTCTTCACCGAGGATTTGCCGGTATGCCGGAGCTAGTGAGGTTGTTCTTCGGCAACCTTACTTACACAGAGGAGGCTCGGGGCCGGGGGACATCCACTCGGACTTGTCCTCGGGAGCGGGGTCCTTCGGACTCGGATTCGCTTCTCTACCCGGACAACGGCCGAGATCTTGCGGGTCCCTTACTATCCACGGCGGTGTGTGTGGATACCTGCGGGAGCGGATCACGGACAGCCATCGATGCCGTACGAGCTTCGCGAGATATGCTCTACGCTATGGGATAGCCGCCGATGCTTCACACCGTGGACTAGCGGACGGATGACGGGTTCTGCACGTATTATCGGTCGCATAGTCGGCCGAAACATCATGCCGAAAGCCGGACATCACCATCGGGTCCACGGTGATGGAGGCCTTGGTCATTTACCGCATCTACATGGGCTTCGAGATCGATCTCTCCTACATCATTCAGCGAGGTCATGCTTTGGACTTAGTTCTGCGGCCTAGCATGCGGAACCTTTGCTATGGGAGGCTTCGACTTTGATCTTCGGGCATTTCGGGGTGAGTTTCGAGGATACTCCGATGGACACTAGATCACGGGGATACCCCATTGGGACTCGGACCATTCGACGGATGAGACTACATCGGTTAGAGAGATCTCCTGGTCCGGAGGGTGAGGATGATGATGAATCGGAGGATGAGGATCGGGGATCGAGAGGATGGAGGAGAGGATATCGGTCCCGATAGTGATGATCGGGCCGGAGATGATCTGAGATATGCGCGAGGCTGAGCACGTGCATCACGAGTTTCCTTCATCACACTTCGAGGCGGCGGCCCTTCACATGCGGTTCCGGAGACTTCGGATCTTGGTGCACGAGATGAGATCGATGACTTCCATGCTAGAGAGGATGGAGGTCGGACGGGAGCAGATGTACGAGAGGATGGAGTCTCGACGAGGACGAGGATAGAGCATCGGGTGACTCGGCTAGCGAGAGGAGTTCGGAGCATATAGAGATCGGAGTAGATCACCTAGATAGACTGTACCTTAGGATTTTCCATTTATGCATTTCAGATGTAATCATTGTAAAAACTTTTGAAATTAATGAAGTTCATTTTGTTTCTCTTTAATTATTGTATGTTATGCAACTTTCTTTTCCTTGCATTAGTGACATTTGTTCAAGTATAATTATGGTATGTTATTCGAAATGTTCTGTTATGCCTCAAAGTTCAAGTTTCTAATTCTGTGTTCTATTATTCACTTCTAAGAGTAGAAGAGTCATTTCGGATCAATGACTCGGGAATGTTCGATTGTTGTCTTTTGTGGTTAGGATCTCCTCGAACCTTGGGCTCCGATACCAATCGTCACGCCCTCCCGGCCGGTACCCTATCCGGCATACCCGAGAGTGTGATCCACGGCCCGAAGATCGGGTATCGAGTGATCAACCTCCCACATAAACAATAACATAATCATGAACAATCATAACATGAGTGCGGAAGATAAATCATAGATCCAATAATGAAAGAATGAATCATAAACGAATCGGAATAATAGACATAATCAGAGTATCAAACAGATAAGTAAAGTGAAGCAAAAATCCCACTTTACATCCAGCGGAAAAGTAGCTCTAAAGAATAAACTAGATAAAAGCTAATCCCAGTAGCAAGTACATTGGGTAACTAAATTATTCTCCACTTTGTAGACGACATCCTTGTAGGTGTAGATCTCATAAATAGCACAAGGACGCTTCCACTCAATGGTCGGACTAAGCATCGTACGGAGCATAACCACCCGTGGGATCTTCAGAGTAATTGTGGTAACCGCAATCACCTTCCTGGAGATATGTCTCTTCGCCTTGCGCTTCCTCATAGGAACCGTCATAGTACTCAGTACCTGCGGGATAGTCTAACAACATTGTACAATAAAGGAATGAGTTTCAAAGAAACTCGGTAAGGCGATTAAAATCCATAATAACACAAATGGCGAGGATTCCGGAACAATCATAAATGCAATATGATATGAGACAAACAATGAATGAATGAATCTAACTCTATGTATGCTTTGGTCTCTATTGGCGGACATGCTTTAAGTCATAGCACCGTACTTCTTTAGGAAAGTCCACTCACATCCTCAACCATTTAAGATATCTTGGATTCTCTCACGGATCATTTCACCGGTCTTGAGCAGCCGATTGGTAATGGGTCCTTCATCCCTCGGGACAAACCTTGGCGGGGGGTTAAGTCAACACACTCTCTCACAACCATTTGGTATAAGTCTTGGCGCATGTCGGGGGTAAAACCTAGCCAAATGCAAGTCTTCTACTTGGTTACATCAAGTCGGATCCGAGATACTTCCATTCCTCGTCCACGACGATCCTTTCCGGTATCCTTCACACTAGAGTCGGCGTATCCTATGGCACCGACCAACTCGGACTACGGACTCATCAACCCTATTGATCATCCACATATGGTAAACGGGAAGCTCTCACGTCCTCTCACGGGTTGGTTACCGGTCTTAAGCGCCCGTGAGCCCAAGTCTAACCATATGCAATCCTACCAATAAATGGCCCCCACAATGTGATTCTTGTCCTCTCACGGGTTGGTTACCGGTCTTGAGCGCCCATGAATCCCCATTGCTACCACGGGTCGTTCGGTCTCAATACCCCTCCGATTAGGGTCGACATAACAGGACATCCTAGCCAAACACTACTAGACAATCCTAGATATGTCATCCAACGAGTTTAGGAAGGTGTCCAGAGGGCATCTCCGGAAATATCCCATAATATTCCCGTAGTAGTCCAAGGACAGAAGTGTCAAAAGGACACCTCTCCTTTCCAAACCATACGTAAGCATACACATGCATCAATTCATATCATCACATATATGGTAACTCCATATATGGAAAGAAATCAGTAATTACAATCACTTGTATAACATTGGTAAGTAAATCATACATGAATCAATTCAATATGAATAAGTAATGCTACTGTAATCAAAGTTATGCAACAGTAGTATATCATTGTAAGAATCTAATTTAGGAAACATATTAATGATATTCAAATATAGAAACTAGATTCATGCTATCTATGTAATTAAGGAAATAACCATCCTTACCTTTTATAACTCGCAAAGAATCCTAAGAAATCAAGTAAGATCTTGGCAAACTTGAGAAGAAGGTCCTAAACAAGTATATACAACATATTAGGAAAGATCCCTAGCAGAATATATATCAAAATATCCGAAACGGACCAATTCTGGAGTTGCTTGTACTCATTGGTCGAGTGGATTGGTCGAGTGGTCCAGTCGACCAATCGGTCGACCAATGCAGACGATAGCTTATAAAATCGGAGTTTTAAGATATGAAATCCGAATTTGGTGGTTCAAAAGGGTACTAATCAAGGGGTAGACTATATCGGTAGTATTCTAACATAAAGGGGACCTCAAAACACTAATCAAATCAAGGTATCAAGATCCAAATTAGGAAACAAAAAGTTACCATAAATAAATCAAACATGGATCTTGATGAATTTTGAAATAGAAAACAAGGCAAGAACTATAGGAGGATGGATCATTGCTTTCGGTAATGGAAACATGAAAACATGCATAGGTCTTCATGGAATAAGGCTTAGAAGCATAAATCTAAATAAGGAAATAAAACCTACCATATATGTACTATCATGCATCATGAAGAACACATAGTAAGGTAGAAGAGAACAACTAGAATTCTATGGATTATGGATCATGGAAAGAAAACACAACCATTAACCACTAACATGATCAATGAAAGAAGATCCAAAGAGATCAGAATTCAGATTAGAAGATTAACAGAGATTAAATCATGGTTTGATCATGAATCCTTCAAAAGCTTGCAATGATCATGGTTAAGATCATTGTTCTAGCCTTAAATCCTTAGGATGATCATGAGAACATGTTCAGAGATGTTTGCAACAGAGAATGCAGCATCTCTTCTACTGTCTCAACTCAAAAAGGAAAGAAAAACAAAGATGGAGGAGAAGAAGAGAGAGTAGACATACCTTTTGATGTAAAAAGAAGAGTTCCGACGAAGATCCGCCAAGAAAACTCCAAGGATGCAAGAGAGATGACTTGCAGAGGTCTTTGGTTCGTTCCAGAGGGTTTGGAGGCAGCAAATACGAAGTGGACTCGAGGTTAGACTTAAATAGAGCAAGAATCAACCTAATTGCCAAAGACAGCACCCATTGGTCGAGTGGATTGGTCGATCGGCCCGATCGACCAATCGGTCGACCAATGCCGACAAGCAAGGCCAAAACAGGGAATTGAAGGTCCAGATCAAATCCAATCCTAAAGGGGTTTTGCACACAAGTCAAGTGACTTACCTAGTAGGTAGAAATGCCTTCAAACCAAGATAGAGAGCACTCCAAGTCCATCAACTAATTAGATCTTCAACAGGATTCTGTTTCCATAAATAGAACCTCATCATCAACCTTCATGGATTCAAAGCCAGACACCAAGTCCTCTACTGGGATGGCCCAAAGCTGACTTCTTACTTTACTTCGGGTCATCGGACCTACAAATAACAAGGTTTCCGGGTCAAGGTTAGGGCTGGGTTTCACAAGCTGCCTCACTTGTCACCCGACGGCGCTTCCTGGTGGCAAAATCCTCGAACTCGGAAGGAGAGGAGGAGGATGCCAAACAAGCACTAGAATTGGAAATAGGACCACACCTTCATCAGATGCCAACATAGTTGCCTCAGATGCCCGAAGAGTCTCCTTCGTGGGTGCACCAACGGTCTCTGCAGCAGGGGCGTCAGCAGCGCCATCAACAATGGAGTGATCAAGATCTTCCTGGGAAAGACGAGCGATCACTTCGGGCAAAAGAGGCGTAGGGCCGGCATCAATAGAAACTGTTGGAATCTGACTTGAAGATTCACCAACAGCAGTCGCCTTACGCTTGGAGGACTCACTAGCTGAAACCACCTCACTGGCCCCAACCATCGCCGACGGAACGATTTTCTTGCTAGATTTCGCTCTGATAAAGTTCGGGTTGATCTTGGGAGCCACTATGCAAACAGAAAAGCCGTATCAGTACAGAAATCCAACGACGACACAAAGAAAAAAGGGAAAACCCTAGTTCTCTATCACTTCTAACAAACCTGATTAACTAAACCCCAAGTATTAGTACTGTGCAGTTTACTCAGGGGGGAAGTGGGGAAAGAGATGAGTAATCAAAAACAAAAACTCACTTGTTCATAAGTTGATAGCACTGTTGTTGGAGTACGAGGAATACGGGAGCAGGCAGAAGGACGGAATGTCGCTTTAGCACTTTAGCAAATCTAACTTGCAGATAGCAGGATAGATGGAGAGTACCCACGAAGGCTTTAAATAGCCTCAGATATTAAGACGACGGTTGAAAGCTAAGGACAACCAATGGCCCAGATCAAAATGACGCTTCGAAAGAAAACAAGATCAACGGCCGGAGGGATGCCACATGGAAACATATGGAGGTGAGCACCCGATGCAAAGATACCTCTAATTGTCGCACCGCCGTTATAATAATGGATGTATTTCCGATTCATTGGAAACAATGAATGGTATACAAAAGCAAGAAAACGTTTGGACTTCACAGAAGGGAAACGTGTGGACTTTGCAATAAATGAAGTAGTGGGGAAGATTAATGCAATATTTCTACAAGATTATTATTCGGCGAGGAATGTAAAGTTAAGTGATAACTTTTATCATTTATACTTTGATATTCAAGGCAAGATTTCGGCAGGAGATGGGGAAATGGAAAGGCCAACATGAAAAAGAAATGTCTATTCATTAATAAGAAGGTAAATCTTTACAAAGAAACAAAAGATAACTCCCTAAGCCTCTTCTTCATTGTTGCCCAAGGGACCCTGGTCGGGAGGACTTTTCTCAGGATCTTGAGAAGAGCCTTCCTCAAGAATGGCATCGGCTGAGTCCTCTACAGCAGCAACTTGAGACTCGGCTTGTGATTTCTCCTCTGGAAGCGCCGGCTCGTCAGTCAGGTATGCCTCATATTGAGGGTCAGCTGGAAAAGGATCATCTTCTTCCAGAGCCCAGTCTGGGAGATCCATGCCAACTTTTCCGAAGACCTCTTTATGGCACACCTCACGAAAGGGAGCAGTATCGAAGGAAGGGATTGATGCGAGAATTCGCTCCCAAACGTCATTCTGCCCCAAGTGATAAGCTTGAATGTTGTAGGCACGCTGCTCGGAGAAAGGTACGCTGTTCAGGTACTTCCGAACACACTCCTTCCGAAGCTCTGGCTTTATATGCTCGGGCTTGCTAGGGATCGCCAACTTCAGATATTCTTCGTTCTCCCTACATCGGAATTCAAGCCTGTCACCAAACAACGTGGCAGCTGCTTTTTGCTTCATGGCCTCGCGCTCGGCAGCAGCGGCACGAATCTTCGAAGCATCGAGGGCTTCCTTGAGGGAGATCATTTCTTTCTCATGCTTTTTCTGCAGCTCCTCAGCAGTTGTAGTCAGCCGGTCTATTTCAGAATTGGCCTTGGCCAAATTTTCTTCACAGGTTTGCAGCAAGGAGCTGGTGCAACCAACCCGGCTCAATGCTTCCATGTGTTGATAAAAGCTCAACACAACATTCCTGGGAAGGCGGAAAATATCAAAAGAAGTCATAAGAAATTATGAAAAAATAAGTAAACAAGAAGACTGGTACCTTGTGGATTGACTAACAAGGGAAATGTCATCCAGGGCTTCAAATTCCTGGCGATCAGAAGGAGCAAGACTGAGGGAGCTCCACTCTGCAGCTTTCTCAGGGTCCCGAGTCACCCTGTCGGTCAACTTCAGGGTCCCGAGTCACCCTGTCGGTCAACTTCAGGGTCCACTGGGGGGTGAAGACCTCCTCACAATCCGTTGCTTTGGATTTTTTATGAGAGGAAGCATCAATTGTGTCATGCCTCCTTTTGGTTCGGGCGGAGGAGGAGACATTAAACCTCTCCACCATTGGCTTCTTCCCTTTACCCGAAGCATCAGCCATGGGCCTGATATTCCTGATACCCCTATAAGAGGGGTCGGGAGAGGGAACAGGAGCCTCTTGATCTACGGTCAAGGCTCTGGGTGATCGTTGCTCGGCTGTCACAACGGCCCTAGCGGCCTTCACTCGCAGGTTCTCAGGGTTCATTCTTGGAGGCACTGCAAAGAAGAATGACGAGAGTCAGAATTAAAGACATATCACTTCAGTAAAATTAAAGGATGATGGTTAGAAGCTCACAATGAGCCAAGCCCAAGTACTGAAGAATGGAGTTATACTCCACCTCAAATCCATGTATTTCTTGATACCATGGAATGGATTTGATCTTCCTGACGGCCTCCTCGTCTTCTCTGGATAAGGGGAGGCCTCGGTTATTCTCGGAAGAAGAAGTACACCGCCTCCAGGCGGTTGGGAAGTTAAGATCCGATGGAGGCGCTCGACAGAAAAAGTATCGTTCGCGCCATCTTTTGTGGTTAGAAGGGCAAGTTCCTTTGGCAAGGTTGCTGCCCCTCCAATCAAGTTCAGCCTTATTGCGTTTGTACAGAAAAACCCATCCGGGAGGATGGGAGATAGAAATAACATGAAAATGTACAAAGAGAGAAAGAGATGGCATAATGCCAAGTTCAAAACACAAACCCAAGAAGCCGACGATGAGACGCCAGCTATTGGGAAGGAGCATTCCGGGACAAATGTCCTAATGATTCAGAACTGCGGAGAACAAAGGATTAAAAAAAGGAAAACGAACCCCGCTTTCCAGTGCATCTATATACAGAGAAAATTCACCCGAATGGGTTGAATCAACCCTCTCATCAGAAAGGGGAGCCCTAACCTGATAAGAGGAAGGAAAATCAAAATCTTGGATGGCTGAAAGAAGGGTTTCCTCATTATAAATGGAGGGAACAGAGCCAGGTCCACCATCGGACCTGGAAGTTTGAGGCTGCCTAGAAGACTCGACAATCTTGGAAGATCCAGACTCGAGGAGGGCAGGAGGAGTTTCGATTTTTCTCTCTAAACCTTTTTGAGAAACTTCAGCAAACTCGCGCCAGAAGACAGTTAGGGTTTTGTTATCACTATCCGACTGTTCGGAAGCAGGAGAAGCAAAAGCCTCACTACTATTACCAACACTGGGTACCAGAGAAGCCCCATTGTCCGCCATTACTTGTTTCAATAAACTACAAAAAGAAAAAGACCATTAAACTTACTGATTCAGTGAGGTAGAAGCTTGAGAGCAAGAAGGCGCGAAGCAGACAACAAAGGTTCAAATTCCAGACAGGAAGAATGAAACCTACGAAGACAACGAACCACTTTTAAAACTCCCGCACGAGTGTTCGGGAATCTGGACGATCGAGATTGATTCAAAATCAACGATCGAGATTGAAAAACGTTTTGAAAGTTTGAACTCACGAATCCGAAATAGGCGTTCGGAAACCGTCGCTTGGATGACGTGAGCCACGACAGATCGACTGCAAGGAGACACGTGGCCTTACCCTCACAACGCTCGAGGAAAAGTGACCACCGCATTAAATGTGATATGACACTTAATGAAGCACGCAGAGATTATCACCTGACGAAGAACCCAGTTAAAAACCAAGCCCTCAGGATCGACCGAACGCTTGGTCTCGGGGGCTCGTGATACAGAGAAATTATGATCAAACCGGGTTCGTACCTGGTTCGACCCTCGACCCCTGTCGAGACAGAGGGAACCGACTCACTCCCGAGCGAACCGGATCCAGAAGATGGCTTGCTGAAGAAGAAAACTGATTCAGCTACAAGCACGCCCTAATCCTACTTATGGATTAGGGTAATTACCCTAATGATGGCAGACTCGAATTGACGGCTGCGGCTAATCATTATCGAAGGGATAATCATCGCATAACCTAAAGAGTTATCTCAGGAGTCCTCTACTAGTCCAAACTAGTAGAAGTTTGTTGCTCAACGGATCTATCTGCTAAGATCCAACGACTACCCGAAGAAGGCTCAAGTGCATCCAACGAAGGAGATTCGAAGGTACACTCTATATAAACCTCACTACCATACGAGGTGAGAGGATCAAAAACACACAATCTGAGACTCAAGTTCAGATACATACTGATAGACTTAAACTATCAGCGCCCTGCTATCTAGATCACCTTTCCCAGTTCTTCATTCCTTAGCTCTGTGCTTCTAGCAGAGCCGTTTGTGATTAAGTTCATCAACTGACTTAGCCTTCGGAGGTGGACTCCCGACCCCAGCGGTCGGGCCACATCTAACGCTTTCGTTTTGCAGGTCATCACTAGGAGATCTAAGGGCTGAGCAGATTTTGGACGCATCACGTGTAAAATTGCATGATTCATACCTAAAACTCCAAATATTTGCTTAAATATTGAAAAGTCCTCAAATCTGCAAAAACAACATAAAACCCAAGGTAGCTCCACTCTAAGTGTGTAAAATGCATGCTTTATGCCCTAAGATTCACGTAAATGTGCTTATCAGACTACTTCCGGTGAAAAATCTCCACTAAAACTGAACTGATAAGAGTACGAGAAGAGCACAACTGTCACGCCCTCCCAGCCGGTACCCTATCTGGCATACCCGAGAGTGTGATCCACAGCCCGAAGATCAGGTATCGAGTGATCAACCTCCCACATAAACAATAACATAATCATGAACAATCATAATAAAAGTGCGGAAGATAAACCATAGATCCAATAAAGAAAGAATGGATCATAAATGAATCAGAATGATAGATATAATCAGAGTGTCAAACAGATAAGTAAAGTGAGGCAAATATCCCACTCTACAACCAGCGGAAAAGTAGCTCTAAAAGAATAAACTAGACAAAATCTAATCCCAGTAGCAAGTACAATGGGTAACTAAATTGTTCTCCACTTTATAGACAACATCCTTATAAGTGTAAATCTCATAAATGGCACAAGGACGCTTCCACTCAATGGTCGGACTAAGCATCGTACGGAGCATAACCACTCGCGGGATCTTCAAAGTAATTGTGGTAACCGCAATCACCTTCCTGGAGATATGCCTCTTCGCCTTGCGCTTCTTCATAGGGACCGCATAGTACTCGTACTGCGGGATAGTCTAACAAACATTGTACAATAAAGGAATGAGTTTCAAAGAAACTCGGTAAGGCGATTAAAATCCATAATAACATAAATGGCGAGGATTCCGAACAACATAAATGCAATATGATATGAGACAAGCAATGAATGAATGAATCTAACTCATGTATGCTGGTCTCTATTGGCGGACATGCTTTAAGTCATAGCACCGTACTTCTTTAGGAAAGTCCGCTCACATCCTCAACCATTTAAGATATCTTGGATTCTCTCACGGATCATTTCACCGGTCTTGAGCAGCCGATTGGTAATGGGTCCTTCATCCCTCGGGACAAACCATGGCGGGGGTTAAGTCAACACACTCTCTCACAACCATTTGGTATAAGTCTGGCGCATGTCGGGTAAAACCTAGCCAAATGCAAGTCTTCTACTTAGTTACATCAAGTCAGATCCAAATACTTCCATTCCTCGTCCCCGACGATCCTTTCCAGGATCCTTCACACTAGAGTCCTCATAGTCCCCGACTACGGACTCATCAACCCTATTGGTTATCCACATATGGTAAACGGGAAGCTCTCACGTCCTCTCACGGGTTGGTTACCGGTCTTAAGCGCCCGTGAGCCCAAGTCTAACCATATGCAACCCTACCAATAAATGGCCCCCACAATGTGATTCCTGTCCTCTCACGGGTTGGTTACCGGTCTTGAGCGCCCATGAATCCCCATTGCTACCACGGGTCGTTCGGTCTCAATACCCCTCCGATTAGGGTCTGACATAATAGGACATCCTAGCCAAACACTACTAGACAATCCTAGATATGTCATCCAATAGTTTAGGAAGGTGTCCAGAGGGCATCTTCGGAAACATCCCATAATATTCCCGTAGTAGTCCAAGGGAGAAGTGTCAAAAGGACACCTCTCCTTTCCAAACCATACTTAAGCATACACATGCATCAATTCATATCATCACATATATGGTAACTTCATATATGGAAAGAAATCAATAATTACAATCACTTGTATAACATTGATAAGTAAATCATACATGAATCAATTTAATATGAATAAGTAATGCTACTGTAATCAAAGTTATGCAACAGTAGTATATCATTGTAAGAATCTAATTTAGGAATCATATCTATGATATTCAAATATAGAAACTAGATTCATGCTATCTATGTAATTAAGGAAATAACCATCCTTACCTTTTATAACTCGCAAAGGAATCCTAAGAAATCAAGTAAGATCTTGGCAAACTTGAGAAGAAGATCCTAAACAAGTATATACAACATATTAGGAAAGATCCCTAACAGAAAAGATACCAAAACATCCAACACAGACCAATTCTGGAGTTGCTGTACTCATTGGTCGAGTGGATTGGTCGACTGGTCCATCGACCAATCGATCGACCAATGCAGACGAGAGCCTAAAAAAAACAGAGTTTTAAGATATGAAATCCGAATTTGGTGGTTCAAAAGGGTACTAATCAAGGGGTAAACTACATCAATAGTATTCTAACATATAGGGGACCTCAAAACACCAATCAAATCAAGATATCAAGATCCAAATTAGGAAACAAAAAGTTACCATAATTAGATCAACCATGGATCTTGATGAATTCGAAATAGAAATCAAAGACAAGAACAATAGGAGGATGGATCATTGCTTCAGGTAAAGGTATCATGAAAACATACTTAGATCTTCAAGGAAAAAGGCTTAGAAGCATAAATCTAAATAAGGAAATAAAACCTACCATATATGTAACTACCATGCTTCATGAAGAACACATAGTATGGTAGAAGAGAACAACTAGAAATTGATAGATTATGGATCATGGAAAGAAAACACAGTAATTAACTACTAACCTGATCAATATAGAAGATCCAAAGAGATCAGAATTCAAATCAGAAGTTTAACAAGATTAGATCATGGTTTGATCATGATTCCTTCAAAAGCTTGCAATGATCATGGTTAAGATCATTGTTCTAGCCTCAAATCCTAGGATGATCATGAGAACATGTTCGAGAGATGTTTGCAACAGAGAATGCAGCATCTCTTCTACGTCTCAACTCAAAAAGGAAAGAAAAACAAAGATGGAGGAGAAGAAGAGAGAGTAGACATACCTTTTGATGCAAAAGGAAGAGTTTCGACGAAGATCCGTCAAGAAAACACCAAGGATGCAAGGGAGATGACTTGCAGAGGTCTTTGGTTCGTTCCAGAGAGTTTGGAGGCAGCAAATACGAAGTGGACTCGAGATTGGGCTTAAATAGAGCAAGAAAAACCTAATTGCCAAAGACAGCACTCATTGGTCGAGTGGATTGGTCGACTGGCGGTCGACCAATCAGTCGACCAATGCTAACAGCAAATCCAAAACAGGGAATTGAAGGCCCAGATCAAATCCAATCCTAAAGGGGTTTTGCACACAAGTCAAGTGACTTACCTAATAGGTAGAAATGCCTTCAAACCAAGATAGAGAGCACTCCAAGTCCATCAACTAATCAGATCTTCATCAAGATTCAGTTTTCATAAATAGAACTTCATCATCAACTTTCATGGATTCAAAGCCAGACACCAAGTCCTCCACTGGGATGGCCCAAAGCTGACTTCTTACTTTATTTCGGGTCACTGGACCTACAAATAACAAGGTTTCCGGGTCAAGGGTAGGGCTGGGTTTTACAACAACGATGAGACTAATATATCCACGTAATCTTTCAACAACAACTTCAGCCACCACCTGAGATCCAGATGGCTTAATAGCCGGCACTTTTGTCGCTGGAGATTCCTTGCCATCTTTATCCTTCAATACAAGGTTGGAATCAGAAACTTATCCTTCAGTGATCCATAGAATAAGACCTATGAGTGTTGGTGAGCCCACTAGAATCAAAACAGTTCTCTGTTTACTAAAGCTTCCAATCTCTAACCGGAAAGTCCTCCTTGCCTCTTTGTACATTATATTTCATTGGGTGAATTTATTCCTTATTGGATTAAATAGGTCATAAGACTCAAAACCACTCAGTTGTGCATCAAACTTGAATGTTGTACATTTAATGCGTAGCATGTGCTGCCGACGGTGGAGATCAAATCTCGACTGTCCATTTCGAAGGTGGTGTAAACCAAAATGGATAGTCGAGATCGAAATCTTGGTCAGCAACATAGTGCAACACTTAAGCTTAACCCCTCAATTGTATCCTCTTCCCAATAAGTCAATCAATCTACTTGAACAAAAAAATGAAATATCTCACCATCGTCAATTGTCAGTTTTTTTCAAGTAAGAATAGATTTAGGGAATTGGTCAATCTAACATAAAATAGAATGAAACGATCAATAACGTAGTAAGTTACGTCGGTCTTTTCTTTATCTTGTTGGCTGACACTAGAAGAGGAACCAGCCTTGGCTCTCTCCTCGGCTAGGACCAGAAGGCCATGGCCGTGCGACATCATGCTGCCGATTTGCCATGAAGACAATCTAAAGCTCGGCAAGTAAGACATGGAGGAGCTTCTTCAAAGCAAAAACGAACACCAAACACGGAGAAGGATAAGTTGGATTGTCGGATATGAAACAGTTGTATGTGCATTGATGGCTTAAAATCGAGAATGTTGCCATGAAGTAATTTTGTGTACATTCGAATATTATATTATAAGGAGAGTATTTGCAAAGGGGGGTGGGTTGCCGAAAATTGCTTGGGTGCTATGTAATTAATGCGCAACACCTGCTGCGAACAGTCGAGATCGAGATCTTTGTAAGCCAATTGCAAAGGGATGGTGGTTGTTAGTGAGGTGTAGGAAGAAGATGCATCCACATTGAGTGAGAGGGGTTTGTTTTGAAAAAATTAAGTGAAGTTCCACAAAATAGGCAAGGGCATTTAAGTTATAACACATTTCAAATTGTGAAAAGTTTTTTTTTTTTTTTTTATTTTTTTATTTTTTTTTTTTTTTTTTTTCATGTTGCCCACTTAAGTTGAGCCCAAACTCTTGTTTGTCCACTTAAGTTGATTTTATTTCAGCCCAAAGTCATCAACTTAAAATATTACAAAAAAACTCAACATTTGTTTTTTAGCCTTTGCTGTTAAGTTGAAATATGTTATGACCTAAATGTCCCTCACTCCTCTCACTGTGTGTACTTAACCTTAGGGTGGGCGAAGGGAGCTTCCTACAGCTCGCCGCAAATCACAACCACCACCTCACCTCCACTAATTCAAAACCCTAAAACTGGATATAGAAAATAAGTAACAAAATAATCAGAGAACACAAGCAGACTTTGCCTTCGATAAATAAGCTAAACTATGATCACTTATCTTCGTAATGAAATATTAAAAAACAACCTAAGGGGAAAAATGGTCGAATGATTTCATATGAGAGAACCTCAAATATATTGGTAGCATACATCCCATGCTGTTAGGTAACTATAAACAATAAAAGAAAGATATAAAACATGGAAATACAATACATGGAAATGTTTGTATAGAAGTATAATACATGGAAATGTTTGTATGGAAATGATTTAATAGAGAAACCTAATCAAGCCAAAGCCAAATTAGGATATTGATGAAATGGAAGGCTGAGATGGTATGGAAAGAATTCAAATGTGAAGAATGATGAATGGAAAGAATTCAAATGAGAAGACAAAATGATATGGAAATAATTCAAATGAGAGGAGTGATGAATGGAAAGAATTCAAATGAGAAGATGAAATGATATGGAAAGAATTCAAATGGGAGGATGAAATGATATGGAAAGAATTCAAATGGGAGGATGAAATGATATGGAAAGAATTCAAATTAGAGACAATTAGGGAAAGGATGAAAAATCATCCTTATCACGCCTAATACTCCCCCTCAAGTTGGAGAGTGAATGTCAAGAACTCCCAACTTGCCTCTATGACTGAGAAATAAATCTTTTCCAAGGGTCTTGGTGAAAATGTCAGCAACTTGAACAGCACTAGTGGTGGAGGTGGGTTGACTAAGACCATATCAAACTTGATCATGAACCACATGACAATCAATCTCAATGTGCTTGGTGTGCTAGTGAAAGACTGGGTTCGCAGTAATATGTAAAGCAGCTTGATTGTCACAAAATAAAGGGATTGGTCGAGGGACCATGATGCCAAGATCTTTTAGCAATGTAACTAACCACATGAGTTCACAAGTAATGACAGCCATAACACGATATTCAGCCTCAGCAGATGAGTGGGACACAATAACTTGTTTTTTTAGATTTTTTTAGATTTCCAAGATAAAGGGTTGGAACCAAGAAATACATAATATCCAGTGGTAGATCTTCGAGTCATAGGACAACTTGCCCAATTTGAGTCACAATAAGCACGAAGAGATAACTCACTATCAGCAGAAAAAAGAATCCCGTCCTGGAGTGCCATGGAGGTAATGAAGTAAACGATTAGTAGCATCCATATGAGGTTTACGAGGCTCATGAATGAATTGACTAAGAACATTCACAGTGTGAACAATATCAGGACAAGTAATTGTGAGATAAATAAGTCTTCCCAATAACCGACGGTATGGTGTTGGATTAGGTAAGGGCTCACCATTAGAAGTAGTTAACTTGAGGTGTTGTTCCATTGGAAATTGAGTCGGATTAGCACCTGTGAAACCAACATCATTTAAGATGTCCAATGTGTATTTTCTTTGGTTGATGAAAATACCTTTCTTGGAACATGCCACCTCAAGACCAAGGAAATATTTAAGCAATCCAAGATCTTTAATCCGAAAATGTTGCTGAAGAAGTGATTTTAAGTTGTAAATCACAGTTGTATTAGATCCAACAATTAAAATGTCATCAACATAAACAAGTACAAAGGTAGATGAAGACTTTATAAGTAGAGAAAACAGAGAGTATTTGCCTTAGATTGTGTATATCAAAGATCAATAAGGGCACCAGAAAGCTTGGAAAATCAATTACGAGATGCTTGCTTAAGCCCATATAATGATTTGTGCAAGCGACAAATCAATTTCTCCCCCTTTCGATGATAACCAGGTGGAAGTGTCATATATACCTCTTCATCAAGATCGCCATGGAGAAAGGCGTTGTTCACGTCCAATTGATGCAAGGACCATCCTTTGATGGCAGCAATGGCAAGAAGTATTCTAACAGTAACCAACTTAGCAACTGGGGCAAATGTCTCATGGAAATCAACCCCTTCAATTTGAGTATAACCCTTTGCCACCAAAAGCGCTTTATAACGCTCAATTGACCCATCTAAATGCCGTTTAATTTTGTAAACCCATTTACAACCTATAAGTTTCTTGTTTAGGGGTAAAGGTAAAAGAGACCAAGTCTTGTTAAGGTCAAGAGCTGCAATTTCATTGTCCATTGCCTCCTTCCAATCAAGTGAAATAATAGCCTTAGCAAAGCTTGTAGGTTCAGTTATAGCATTGAGGGCCTTGAGATACCTGAAATGGGGTGAGGATAATCTATAATAGGATAAAAAACAATTTTCAGGAGTGAGAGTATCTGTCCATGAAGGAGGAGCTTGGGGATCCATGGCGTAACAATAATAGTCCTGAAGATGGGGTGGCAGTCGATGAACCTGAGATGGTCGAGAGATGGTAGTGGATGGGAGGGTGGGTGAAGGAGGTTCTTCAACCGGTTGGGGAGAGGGTGTGGTTGATAAGGGTGGATCTAACAAGATGGGCTTGGGATTTTTATTTGCGGCAACTCTTGCTGGCAGTTGTCGATGGTCGAGATTCGACCACATCATCAATTTGATATTCAACGGTTCAGATTAAAAATAATAAATATGATTTTCTCTTTTTCATTTTAAGGTTTTAGAAATTAGATAATTTACAAACTCAGCCCCTGTAATGTAGGTAGCCGAATAGGAATCTCCGCCGACTGATAAGCCTCCGTTCACCTCTTCCATCTCTTTTTTAACTCTCAATCGCAACGAACTGGGAAAAAAAAGGAAAAAAACAGAACACTAGGTTTTTCCTAGTTCATTTTGGTTTACCTCAATGGCAACGAACTGGAGAAAAAAAAAAAAAAACAGATTAGATCTTTGATTCAAATAACGAAAACAAGATTAGAGCATCTATAAAGGAAGATCTTTAAATTTGCATGAATCCTTCAGAGATCCGTTTGTTTTGCCATGGTTTCTCATGACTTCTATCTCTCCATCAAAGGCATCAAGAGTACCACCAACCTTAATTTATATGCAATTCTTTTATAACTATCTTTTTGAAAACTAGGGTTTTTCCTTGTTCATTTCGGTTTACTTCCGCCCTTTTATTTTGCCCTTCTATTTTGCCTTCTATTGTGCCACCGGAGAATCTGATCAAGAGGAGGGTGGATTATCAGCCGTGGACTTCCGATCCAAGGGAGCTCATCCTCATGGGAAGAGGTTCGAGTCCATTGCAAAGAGGAGATGAGGACTATGGAAATCAGCAAGGTGAGTACATGGTTCAGGAATCTGAACATCACGTCTGTGAGTGTTCTTCGACGACATCTCAATCACACCCCCTGCTATTCTTGTTTGTTTCTGAGAAAATGGGAGAAGAAGAAACCCTATATTTGCAAGAAACAAGCCTTTTTGTGCCTTACAAAAGTGCCTTCAAACCAAGCCTGCTCTGCTTGCGATCATTCCTCACACAGTTGCCTCTACGACTGCCTGAATCGTCTCACACAGCCTCTGCAGAAAACTAGATTTTTATTTGCACCGAAGGTTGAGTTTGTCAGTTTGGATTCCCTTACCTATAGGGGCTGACTTTGTAAATTTATAAATTATAAACCTTAAAAATGTAAAAGAAAAAAAATTATATTTTAATATAATATTTTGAAGTTCTAATCTGGACCGTTCAACATATTTTTGATGAGTTGGTCGAATCTCGACCGTTGGCAGCTACCGCAAATAAAAATCCGTAAACTATCAATATCTGAAGTTGCAATGGGTAAAACAGGCAATAATGGGGATGACAATTTTGAAAAAGGAAAAGAATCTTCAATAAATGTGACATCACGACTAATGTAAACCTTATGTATTTGTAAATCATAAATTGTATACCCTTTTTGTGCATATGGATACCCAATAAAAACACATGGAGATGCTCGGGGATCAAATTTATGACGAATGGATGAATGATTATGACCATAACAAAGGCATCCAAAAGTTTGAAGACGAGAATATGAAGGGAGCTTGCCAAATAAAACTGAAGTGGTGACTTACCATGTAATAGCGGGGTGGGTAAATGGTAATTAGGTAAGCGGCTGTCAAAACACAAAGACCCCAAAACTTATGAAGTAGACTTGCTTGAAAAGGTAAAGCACGGGCCATATTAAGAAGATGGCGGTGTTTGCGTTCAACAACCCCATTTTGTTGGGGTGTATCAATGCAACTATGTTGATGAATAATACCATGGGTTGTAAAAAAGGCATTTGAATGGTGATTATAAAACTCATGACCATTATTAGTTCGAAGTTGTTTAATTTGGTATCTAAATTGGGTTTTGATTATAGTAAAAAATTCCCTTAATCGGGACCAAGCATCAGATTTATGATTTAACAAAAACACCAAGGCGCATTATGAAAAATCTTCCACAATAGTTAAAAAATATTTTGCACCACAAATTGATGGAACGAAGTAAGAGCCCCATATGTCACAATGTATCAATTCAAAACAAGAGGTGGTAGAAATTGTTTAGATGGAAAACGAAGTCGAATTTGATTAGCTAAAGGACAAATGGAGCAAACACAATCTTTAGGAAAAGAAATATCTAGATCCAAATGTGCAATATAACTAGAAACCTTTAAAGATGGATGGCCTAAATAAGAATGTCAAAGGTCTTTGGTGGGTAAAACAACAGCAGCGGCGAGATAATCAAACTCCAAATAATAAAGTCTATTGTACGCCTTGCCTAGCCCAATCATCTCCTTCGTGCGTAGGTCCTGTATCACACAATGATCATGATAGAAAGTTATGAAACAATGAAGTTATGGGTAAGTTGGGTAACAGATAATAAATTAAAACCAAAGGAAGGAACATGTAATACGGTCGTGAGAGGTAAAGTGGGTATGGGGCTGCAATTCCCAATATGAGTAACGGGAGCAAAACCACCATTTGGAAGGCGAATAGATTGGGTGTGAGGAACAAGACTATCCGAATGAAATAAAGATAAGTCGGAAACCATATGAAGACTGTCGGAAACCATATGAAGACTGACATCTGAATCAATTACCCATAGAGAAGATACTTTACCTACAACATTTGCCAATGGTGGAATGTTACCAGATTCCAATAGAGATATAAGTTTATGATACTGATCTGTGGTGAAAGATGGTGCAACAGCTGAAGGGATCACAATTGTAGCAAAAGAGTGAACCATATGAGAGAAATCCATTGAAGAGGTAGTATTGGTAGCCATTGAAGAAGAGGTGGAAGATGAGGAAGAAGAAGACGTGGCTGATGAAGATGTAGAATCGTGTGTTAGGCTGATACCATATTAAGAAACAACCTCAATGGGAAAAATGGTTGAATGCTTTTATATGAGAGAACCTCAAATATATAGGCAGCATACATCCCATACTGTTAGGTAATTATGAACAATAAAAGAAAGATATAAAACATGGAAATGTTTGCATGGAAATGATTTAATAGAGAAACCTAATCAAGCCAAAGCCAAATTAGGATATTGATGAAATGGAAGGATGAAATGGTATGGAAAGAATTCAAATGTAAAGAATGATGAATGGAAAGAATTCAAATGAGAAGATAAAATGATATGGAAAGAATTCAAATGAGAGGAGTGATGAATGGAAAGAATTCAAATGAGAGGAGTGTTGAATGAAAATAATTCAAATGAGAAAATGAAATGATATGGAAAAAATTCAAAAAAGAGGATGAAATGATATAGAAAGAATTCAAATTAGAGACAATTAGGGAAATGATGAAAAATCATCATTATCACGCCTAATATGGAATATGAAAAGAATCACAAAGTTAGGAATGAACAAAGAAATTGAAACTAAAAATCTTATCGAGTCGATTCTCACCTAATCAAGAACGGTCTCAATGATGATATCTCCATCAACCTCCTTGGACTCGGAGATTACAACTAAGTCCTCTGTAACCCATATCCGATTACTCAGTGGAGAAACCAAATTCACATACCTCTGAAGACCCCTAACCTCTTTTTGCATCACTTAGCAGCCTTCTTCTTAGCAGAGAGAGGAATAAAAATTTCTAACGTATATGACTATGAAGCCTTTAAAATTGGATTCACATATTCAAATCTTCGGCCGCCATGAACTGAAGATGTCGCCCTTTTCTTCACCTATTCACGTCGGAACCCTAGACCTAGGCAATGATTTCTTCTCCGGAGAAAAGATGACCATCGGGTAATTTTGGGTTCAAGCCATCGTTCCCATGTCAACAGTAGTCCTGTAAAGATCAGCCATTTTTTCAGCCACTAGGGGAAATTAGGGTCTTCGAATTCTAGAATGATAGGGTCTAGGCTTTCGGAGGTTGTTGGTTCTGGATTTCTTTTCAAGACTCAGGGTTCACGTTTTCTGGTGGTGCAAATGAAGATGTAATGGTGAAAGAATTGATAAGGCAATTATGTTTAGCAAAAGGGAAGAGGATGGGGATTCTGCAGATTCTTATTGGCAGGATATGGCCGTGTAATTCTTGGCTATTAATAGAGTTTTTCTTGGTAAGAGGCCATTAATGGACTCTTTTTTGGTTAAGGCATTTGGAAGCGTCAAGGGACGGTGAGGGGGGAGGTGGGGATGGTGGTCGCCGGCAGTGGTGAGATTTCCAGCGAGATATAAGAAGGTGGGTGAAGGAAGAATATCTTTATGCACCTAGGGGTTGTATACACATTAAGGGGTATTTTCATCATTCTCATGGACGAGGAGTATTTATGACTAACACATAAAAACTTAACAGTAAAGATTAGACACTTAACATTGGGTTTCTTGTAACCTCTCAAGTTCATAAAATTGGCCAACTGAAATAAGCTACTTAAGCAGGCAGAATGACAAAAAAATAAATACCCTTTTGGAAACTTAACTGTCAAAGGTTAATAAACTATCGTTTAGCAAAATGAAAATTTGGTGTAAACTTCAGTGGGCTTATATGTCAAAGCTCACTAGATTGGGCAAACTGAAATATTAGCCACTTAAGTGAACAAACTTCCGACTCTGTTCTGGGAGTGTTCTGGGAGTGCAACGCTTAAACGGTATGTTGTTGAGGCTATCCTGCAGGAAGAGTTTTGATGACCGCTTCAATTGAGCATAACCATTTTAAACCCAATCTCAGACGTTCAAAAAATCAGATGAGAAGATAGATTTGTGTATGTTGCCAGCATAAAACCATTTTTAGAGAGAGAGAGAGAGACCACGCTTATTTCAACCAACTCCTCAAATTTACAAGTACCCAAATGCCCAACAAAGAATATGAAAACCCCAAGCAAAGTAGAATTCAACAAGGGACTTCAGTTTCCGCAACATCCTTGGGCACCATAACTTGGCACCTACAAGAAATGAAAACTAGAGTGGCAACTTGAAACAGAGGGAAAGAAGGGTTAGCTTGGATATGACAATAATCATGATAAAATTTCATAAGCCCTCAAAAGTGTAGGTACAGCAATACAAGCCCCATGCCCTAGGTGCCAATGAGATCGACATCACCTTTGCCTCCAACTTGAATAAGAATCCCATTGATGTCAAACCTAGCAGCAGTGTTGAACACCCTTTGTTTTGGTTGTAGGAGAGCTAGAATCATTTTTCTTCAACCTAAACCCAACACAATAAGAACAGAACTGCATCTTTTCTTCAACGAATGGAAAAATCAGACACGAGTGCTGCCCACCCTGGAACAAAAGACAAGCTACTCGTGGATGAGAGACGTCCACTTTTGGACCTCAGTTCAGATAACGTGCTACAATCTATGGGATGCCAATGCATTGAGGGATATGATGCAGCCTCCGACTTTTACTGGTTGGTTGGTAACGCAAGGTGGCCTTCAACAGCAAACAAAAGAGCTTCCCAAAAACCATATTTCTTATCAGACCAATGTTATGCATAATACATGTACAGGCTGTTAGCAGCAGCACAGGCAAGTGAATTTTCCGTTGGGTGCCAGGCTAGGTGGAGTAATTTTGTTGTCAAATCAAAAGCATTTCCATTAGTATCAACTGCAGGGCTATCCGCTCCTGGAACAGATTCAAGAAAGCCATGTTACTTTGGTGACCAAAATTCAAAAGAATGCAGCTAATAAGGATGTCCACAATAAGTTATCAATAGCTCCCTCGAAAAGTTAAGCGATGACCCACCTCGTCTGACAACTCGCGTTAGACTGCTTAGGGATCTTGAAGGCCTTGATGGGGTTGTCACTTGTCTCCTGATCAAGATTTGAGGTATGGTGAGAAATGAAAAGAGCAGTCTGAGGGCTTGCAGATGATTGAGACTTCAATCATTACATCATCTAAGATATCATAGGAATAATATACCTCATGGGATTTTTGCTGGCTTCTAATGATGTTGCTTCTGTGCTGCCAGCAGTGCAACCAAACACACGGAACAGATTACTGCAACAAAAGTAACATGACTGCATCACATATTCAGATAGAGACATGGTAACCAATGTACCAATGAAAAGAACTGCATACCTGTAGGATCCAGTGGCAACTCGGAGTCCATCACCACTCAGACAACATTCAAACTTGTCAAAGATTGAATCATTCTCATATAAATCACATAGCTGGCCAAGATCAAGCACTATTGTGATAAGCCCACAATCACGCAGCAATACATCAATTATCGTACAAAAATTTTAGAAACAAGAACTTATAGAAATAAAAATACCTTAGGTCTTAAATATTCATGAACCTGGAAAGTTGCAACTGGACCAGAATCCATGTTTATGTCCCATAGCTGTTAACAGCAAAAGTTAGTGAGTTAGTGAGTTAGATGACAAGCCAAAAGATGATCTTCAAAATTTTTCCTCAAATAACAAGTTTGAGATCCCCCCCCCCCCCCTTCCCCTGCGAAAACCACCCCAAGAAAAAAAATAAAGAGAAAGAAAGAACTGTATTTTTTTAACAAAAAGGATGGTTGTCAGATGTATTAATAATACAAGCTCAGTGACAGATCTGTAACTTATTCCAACTAGCCAAAAGGGGAGAAATACAAATGAAGAGATACTGTGATGTGAACCAGAATCAGGGCCACGAAAAGAGCTGAAACAGGGCCTCGGGTAATAGACTAATCGCCCAACACCCTAAGGCAGTATGGCCCTCTAGTGAACTAGGGGCACTTTAGTTTTGCATTATTCTAGTTGAGTCAAATTAGGGTTTGTTGGATCCAGCATGTTTAGGATCCTAAATCTACTTTTGTTTTAAAATTTGGTTGAGTTGAAGACAAGTTATTCAAGAGTCCCATTTAGGCTAGGAGTCCCCATTAGAAAGGGAATCCCTTAGTTTCAGTCCACTTCTTAGGAGTCCATATCTACTCTTATTTTGTATTTTGGATCATCCTAGGATAAGTTATGACTGAGTCCTTGTTTAAATGTGAGTCTCAAGTCCAGCTAGAGTCCAATCTGAGAAACTTTTTTGTGATGAGTCCTAATGTGACCACCCACACGTAAGGTGTCCTGTGATCTAAAGATGATGCAGGGGAAGAGATTAATGCTTATGGTAAGGAGTAGATTTGGGTAGATGGAAGTGTCCTATGATCTAAAGATGATGGATGGGAAGAGAAGCATATAGAAGTAGACCAAAATGGGGCAAGAACTGTGATTGAAGACAGTAATGAGAAAATAGTATTAAAAAGAAACTGACACCCGGGCTCCATACCACAAAATGGAGCAATTGGATCTATCAAAACCAACCTACCTTGATCAAACACAAGCGGATTCGATGGGAACAAACTAGCATATAGCAACTTCAAATTTTATAATGAGGGAGGTTAATATTCCTCTAATTAAGTTGTTTTACATAGTCAATATAAAGACAAAAAATTAAATACATCAACTAACACCTGCTAACATGAGTATTAACTCTTACCTAACATTTGACTTAACTGCCATCCAACTCTTGACGAAGAAAAGTTCCTCTTGATAAATGAAGTTCTTATTTCACATTATAGCCTCATTTATTAACTTTGGGACATTTCTTCACACATGGACTAGCCTTGGGTTTAGGCCTAGCTTATAAGACCATAACAAGTGGGTTGATTCTGCCCTGCATTAATACTTATAGTCCTAGCTGATGATGAATTTGCATCAACTCTCTCCAGCTTGGAAAAAAAATTCATCCTCAAATTTGGTAGTGATGAGGAGGAAGCAACATGATTGGCAGATTTGCCCATTCCCAAACAAAACTCTTGTAATCTAAAAAAGTTAAGAAGAAAATCTTCAACATTGAGAATCATCTCTTCAAAGCAGTGACACAGAATTACAACCTCAATAGGTTCTCCAATCATAAAAACGGCATCAGGGGTGACAATTCCATGCAAGTTTTGCTCGCAATGTTTCCTTAATCATGACCCTAGCTGGTACTATTGTGTTAATGATATTTTCAAATCCTTGTGTAGGATGATCATCAGCTATAGTAACCTTACTCTTCATCATGGTAGGAGATCTCGCTAACATGAAAAACCGAGATCTCGACCATCTCGGTCGAGATATGCCATTTTTTAGGCGTCAACTCGGTAGCCCATCTTGGTGGGTTTTAGGATCCCACTTGGGCTAAAACTTGGTATTTAGCCTATTTAAGGCCTTTTGAACACACTAGTGGCCTTGGATTTGTGAGAAAACAGCCCTAAGTATGATTTCTAAGTCTACCCATAGTGTGAAACCAAAATGTTGTAGGATTAGAGAATGCAAGGTTATATAACATGTAATATAAAACCATTAAGGCATACAAATGAAAATCAAGTGTATCAAATACATCAAATAACTTAACTGCCATCAAGATAACATTCATATGAGTATTACAATCTTGACGTTTGAGAATAGAATGATAAAAGTATACAACCATTAGAAGTTCTATATAAGTCATTAACGCATAAGTTCATAAGACAAGTAGAGGATGATTGAGCTTCCTTTGATGTTGTAGATGTGTGCTAACAGTAGTTGCAAGTGAAACTTTGGCTGAAATCCGCAAAAAATAAAGCAAAAATTGAGAGTTCCAGAGAGATATGGCGAGATTTGGGGCGATATGGCGAGATCTCGAGCGAGATATCCCATTTCGCAGATCTCACCCTTGATCTTGTCTTGGTTTACGAAAAAACCGAGATGTCTCGCGAGATCTCCCACCATGCTCTTCATAGATTTGAGACTCAAGCTCTACCTTCTTAAGAATATCAATATGAATGTTGATTTTTGTAGGAGTATTCTTGATCATCACCTCACCTTCCACTGTTTTAGCTTTAGCAACTCTCTGGTATGTACTTGTGCTTCATCTCTTCCTACATACTAGGTTCATGCCTTCCAACTTTAAGCCTCTTTTCATGCACTGTCCACCATTCTCTAGCACAACCACTCAATCACAAGTAAGCAAAGCAAAGCTTCCTTCCCTTCGCAGTTTCAACCCAGTCAAAATGTTCATTTAGAGAATTTAGTCAATGAAGGAATATGTCCGAATCTGGCCATCAACTAAACCAAGGAACTCAAGGCCTCAGCTTTTTGTAGTGACATCAGTCCTCTTCTTTGACCATCAGTCAATGAACCACTGAGCATGGTTGTGATGTAAACTGTTGCCAGGGGTTGCATAGGGCCTAGGGTTACTGTTCTCAAACCCTACAGCCCTAAATGAACCAGGAGTATTTTTCTGATGTAACCACAATTCTAGGGTTAGGGTTCTGTGATTGTTTCCCTACAATTAAGGATTGCCCAGAAACCTTTCCTTTGTGAACTAGAAAAGTAATTATCAAACCTGGGAAAAGGAGATTTTAACAATCCTAGATGAGATGGTTAAGTTTGGGAAAATTAGGGTTTGGCGAAATTTTAGGGTTAAAAAGATCAAGATGGGTTGAACTTGGGATACCTAGAATAACCCTAGGATGGAAAAGGAAGTTTGCAGTAAGGTCTTGGCTTGGTTAAGGTTAACAAAAGCTATATGGTTAGGTATAGGAGGGTTTGAGATAAATTAGGATTTTAACAAATTCCTATGGAATGGTTTTGAGATACCCAAGATCACCCTACAGTTTGAAAAGAAAAAGTGGTGGATAGGTTTGGAGTTGTTATGGATTGGTTCTTAGGTGTAGAGATGATTCTTGGAAAGGTTTCTCGGGCACTTTTCTCTCTCTTTTCTTCTTTTTTTTTTCCTTTTTCAAAAGGGAGGGGCTGAAAGGGAGAAAGGGAAGGGGGAGGGGTGCCGTAGGGTTGGGGGTGGAGACACATCTTCAGGGCTGCCGAAGGGATGGAGGGCTGGGGATGCTTGCAAAAGAAAGGGGGGGGGGGGGGGGGGGGGGGGGGGGGGGTTGCAGGTGGAGGAGGGGGAAGGGAGCTAGGCTTCTGTAGTTACTTGGAGATGCTGCTGGCTTGTTGAATTGATTGAGAAGATTGGAAGAAGCATGCTGGGATTTGGAAAAGAAGACCTTCACAACTGCCGTGGCGCTCCCAAGAAACCACCACTTGATTTTGCTCAAGATTCAGACTTTTTGGTATTCGATTCAACTTGTCTTTACAATGAGATGGGTGGGTTATATATAACCTTAGAAGTGGAGGGAAAGACTAATGAATCTTAGCTAGGAAACAAAACTTGACTCAAATAATATAGACTTTCATCCCCCTTACTACTCAATTAAATAACAGCCACAAATAAAAGAAACTAACTTGCATAATAATAGCTAATTATCCAAAGGAATCTTAATTTAAAATAGATCCCAATTGGCATCCCAACTTTAACTAGGACTCTCATAACTAACTCAAATAAAAAAGCAAAATCAGATTTGGACTCAAAAAAATAAAACAAAAATTACTGAACTAGTATAATTAACAGAAGAGATGGGAAGAGGACCATTAGGCCCCTGGGAGGGTTCAGTCAGCCCACTAGGTGCACCACTTTGGTTGGGCTTTAGGGCTCAAATTAGGGGTTTAGGGGGAGGGTTCCTGCATACGTCACTTGGTCATTTCAAAAAAATTCGTCATGTTGATCCCATTGAGTCCAGATTGTTATTAGGACCCTAGATCTATTCTTATTTTCTCATTTGAGTCATTATTTTGTGACTTATTGAAGAGTCCTTGTCAAGGTCCCTAGTTTCAGTCTAGGATTAGATATCTACTTTTGGATTCCAAATTGGATCTTTGTAGAGTAAGATATGATAGAAGCCTCATTTGAATTAGAGTCTTTAGCCAAGTCAGAGTTATACTTAGAACCAGTGTGTTAATTTGAAACCAAGTTGGTTTTCTAGTCAGAGTTCTAGTTTGTTTTCTTTTTAGAGGCTATAAATAAAGCCCATGAACAGTGGAAGTACAAAAAGGAGACGAATGATCAATGATGTACGAAGGTAATGAACCCACTACTTGGGAAGAGATGTCAGCAGCTTTGAGCCATCTGTTTTTTCCACAAGAACATCCAGCTGATCGACACCAACAGGAGGACCGCTACTAAAGAGAAAGAAACAAGGGCACTCACATCAGCAAATTCAGGTATGAGAACCCTTTGTTTGAAGATAATGAAGGGTCCCACCATTACTGCTCACCCACCCTTGAATCTTACTACCTTCATGACTACAACCAAGAGTTACAACACCACCTGAGTAATGTCCTTAAGAGGGATCCACTCTCATAATTTTCACAACCTCATAGGACAGACCACAAGGGAACAAGCTACACCAACTACAGCAACCCTAGCTTCTACAACAACAAAGAACCTCTAGCCAGTAAGTGTCCACAAAGAAGGGGAGATAGTCTCCCAAAGCCACCAGCCAACTCCTCTAGAGGAAGTACAGTATCCACCTCTAGAAGCAGTCCTAGAACAATCTTCCGGCAATGAAGGACGCTTGGACAGTCAATAGGATCATAATGAATTAGTAAAAAGTACAGTGATGCTGCCCATGCTTTCTAAGGTAACTATAGAGGAGTCCCCAATAGACCAAAAGGCCCCAATCGTGAGGTGGAGATCTTAGCCCTCAAAGACAAAGCCCTACTAGATACATAGAGTGCCTCTAAGAAGTATAGGCACATGGTCAAGCGAAGTACAGGGACATGGCCAAGGCAACTACATCAACGGAGGACATGCCTCAAAAAGTAATTTCTACTTGAAATCAACGTGCCCCTGAAATTGAATTGCAAGAGCTGCTGCTCACAAATTTCAGAATAGCACCAGCCCCTATTTTGCACTACACTAAACCCACCCTTAACCGTAAAGGGTATATTGGAGGAATCACATCAGTCATACATTGCCATGGATTTTCATCATGCCTTCTCAGTTTGTTGAAAAGGAGGCTCCTAGACTCAAAGATCACATCCATCAATCTATCGCTCTTCAGAGTTCTGTCTAGAAGCAGTATTGGCTACCATGTATCTACTACTTTCTCCCCATTGCAAGATGCGAGGACAAGTCAATACCAAGGATTTCCAAAGCATTAGTCAGGAGCATTCAATCAGCACATTCATCAGGAGATGAATGCTTCCAAGAAGGGGACTATTGATGTGAACACAAGGACCTCCTAGCTGAAACCTCAACTGGGGCCCCAGGACAGCTCAAAGAAGCCATCCTAGGCAGGCCGAACCCCTATATGGGGGTACTTTGGGCATTTTTGCCCCCTTTTAGTTCGGAAATTATTTCCAGAATACTTCATATTTCTATTTGAGTTTAAATTAAGGAGTTGAGTTTGGATTGGTTTAGGGAGTTTTATTTGGATTCAAAGTTGTTTTCTTGAGTCCTAGCTATCTTAAATTAGCATGTGCTTATTTAACTTAACTTAAAATCTAATTAAGCATGTGATTTTTTAATTAGTAGAATTCCATATCAAGAGTCCTAGTAATGAGGTAGGATCCTAATCTATAAAGGAACCCAACTGAAGTCCAAGTCTTTTAATTATTTAAATTTCAATCTAAGGGTTTTGGCTAAGTGGTGGAATCCTTGTATACCATGGAACCCCACCCAAGTAAGAGTCTTTTGAAAGTATAAAAAGCTTAAGAATCTATGTAATTTTCAGCTTTTGGACTGAATGAAAAGTTATTAAGGACCAGGGTCGGATTTAGAAAAGTTCCTCAATATTCAGCAATCTCCCTTCAAATTTCTCAAGATCAAGCAATTTTGTGCAGTCTTTAACCAATTCCAGCAATCATTTATCTTCCACAGCAGCTAATCCAATCACAGTAACCCTTTCAATCAAGTACGTACAAAATCCCTACACTCTCCCACCTCCCCAAGGTCCATCGCACACATCCCAGCCCTCCCCTGTTTCTGCACAACCTTGACCCACCCTGTCCCAGCTGTCGCACCAGACCAGCAACAGCCCCAGTCCCTTCCCTAACCCCCCCCCCCCCCAAAAAAAAAAAAAAAAAGAAAAGAAAAAAAGAAGACCCTGTTGAGCCCCTCCCCACCCCCACCCAGCACTACAACGCTCCCCTTTCCCTCCCAACCCTCTCGGTCTCCCTCTCTCAGTCTCTCTTTCTTGCGGCAGAATAAGAAAAGAAAACAGAAAAGAAAATGAAAGAATCTTGGGGTTCTTTCAAGAATCCAGCAAGAACACCCCCTCCCCTTGCCGCAAGTCTCAAACCCCTCCCTCCCTTTACCGCAAGATCCCATAACCCTCCCTCTCTTACCCAAGATAATTCCCATCCCAATTGAACACTTGAGTCCCTCTATCAATTCTTCCTTGATTTTCTTAACATCCCAAACCCTTCCATACCTAATCGCAGGTTTCCTTTTCTTTCCATTTCCCTTTCCATCTTCTAAGCGTGTCAACAGTGCGGTTTGGGGTGGTTTCAATTTGGGCTTAATGGTTTCGGGTTGAAAAACACCAAGCCCAACCCCAAACATGGCCCATATGCAAAATAACGGTTTCGGTTCGATTTTGGTTTGGTGTGGTCTGGGCTCAAGTAGGCCAACACTTTGTGCTAACGTTTTGGATTCAGGTTGGGATGGTTTTCAGACCATTAAAAAGTATTGTTATTCACTCTCAACAATAAATTTTGAGCCCAAAGTAGAAAGCATTTGAAGCAAAAGGTATTTTGATGGCACTGTGCAAGTTAAACTTAAAATATATTAGAGAATTGAAGCTCAAAATTGAAGCTATAGATGTTCCAAAAATGTGGATGCTATTGAATAGAAAACTCTCTCTAAAACTATATCTTAGTAAAAAACTAAGACCTCTTAAAAAAAATGACACAAAAAAAAAAAGAAAGACTAACACGATTAGTAGAACTAGTCCAATAAAACTTCAGCAAAACTATATTTTAGTAGAACTAACTTGTTAATGGGCTGCACACGGGCTGGCCTGAACCAGCCCAAACATTCAGGCTTTGCCCCCCTCAGCCCAAACACAGCCCATTAAGATTCAGTTTGGGCTGATTCAGGTTATAACGGGCCGGTTCGGTTTGGTTTTAATGGTTTAGGTTGCAAATTGACACCCCTGGGCCATCTTCCCTAATAATATTTAGATATACTACCACCTGGTAAACAATCCCCTCACAATCCCTAAATTTTCCCCTTTCTCCAAAACCCTTCTCACATAATTTTGGATTATATCTATCATAAAAGAAACTAAAATGTTAAATAGTAGAATCGAAAGAGAACACACCGAGGAGAGATGTATATTAATATTATATGAATTATAATTCAAATATTTGAATTAACCAATGTGATACTAACATAATCAAACCCGACGGAGCGAAAAGATAGCAAAGATAGAGCTAGTTATTGTGGATTTGAATTAGAATTTGAATTTAGAGACTTATCCTTTACATAAATGTTGCCCAAAATTAGGATCTATTTGACAAGTCAAAAAAAAACAATCGTTTTTGGTATTCGCTGGAAAAACAAAAACGAAAAAACGCAATAAAATTATTTCATTTCAGGTGGTTTTATAAAACATAAATTGAGATTTATGAAAATTTCTGCTTCAAGAAATAGTTTTGATGCAACAACTTATGTCTGTTTTTTAGAGTAAAAGTTAGGTGTGGGCTAACTTTATATGAAACAATTTTAAAGAAGGGTATTCATGAAAATTTGCGTTTCAAACATGGGAACCCTACTAAAACCTGCTGATACTATTTTTGCTTCCAAAAACAAGTTTTATCAATGTCTATAAAAATGTTTCTACTTCCAAAAACACTTGGAAACTGTTTCTAGTGTTCTTCAAAGCAGAAACCCATGATAGTTTGTCAAATGGATCTTTAAGACTTTTATGTGGAAGAGCTAATTTCCTAATGGGATTGTTTCAGGAAGGAACTAGGCAATTAGCACATCGCAATACTATAGTGAATCTGACTTTTGCAAAACTATGTGATTCAATCCTCCTTTCCACAATCCAAAAAAAATTTAGCTTTTTTGCTACCAACTTAGGCCACCCATAATACTTTTACCTTCATTTGCTGGAAGATTATGGGCAAATCCCAAATTCTAGGGAAACTACCAAAGAAGTCCTAACCCTAGAATAGGATTTACATCACATTCTCTATAATTGACAAGTTGAATTGATTATAAAATTGTGATTGAGAGTTTTGGAGGCAAGAGAGTCGTGTGTTTCATTTTGTGAAGCCTATGACAGCTTTTTCAATTGTGTTTCTTCAAGCTTCAGCAATAGTTCTTCAATTCCAGAAGTAGTTCATTAACTCCAGCAGCCTTCCTTCATCTCCAAATAAGTAAACATCAACCCCAACCCTTTCCTAACCCTCTCGCCCTTCTCCCAGCCTACCCGCAAGCGTCCCCATCCCCTCCCCTCTTCCCTGTAGCAGTACCATTCACCCTCCCTTCTAAACCCCTAGATCCCCAACCCCAAACCACCCCCTTTCCCTTCTAGTTGGATCACACCCTTCCCTAGACCCTAGTCCTACCTCTAGTTTTTCCATTAAGGCATACTCCATAGGTTTTGGAATTACCTGCCCTGCACTTCATCTTCAACCTCTAGACACCCTAAACCCTAATGTTACTAGAAACCCTATCACTCCCAAAATCTTTAATCAAACTTCAAACCCTTTTAGGATTACCATCTCCCATCCCTACCGTACCTCCCCATAACCTTAGTTGACTTCCCTAAGAATCCTACCCCAGGTAAGAAGCCTCAAACCAACCCAAACCTATTAGGATCAAGCCTGAAATTATAAATCAACCACAACAGCCCCTTCCCTTGCCTACCAAAACCCTAGTACCTTATTTCCTAAACGGTAAGTTCAAAATTCCCTCTGAAACTTCATAATAGCAGCAGCCAAACCCTAATACCTTTTGTTGAGAATATGCATGCTCCAAGGCTGCTGCCTTGGTGTGCATGCCTTGAACAGTCTTCCTTGGTGCTCAAGTTGTCTACTTTCCTTCTTCAAACGAGGTTCCTTGGTCATGAAGAGTTAGAAAATATAGAACTTTTTATTTTCACACAATTTCTATTTTCATGTTCTTTCCTTTTTAGGAATTTTCTATTTTCTGTTTTTGCAAGGAGTACTGTTAGTGTCCTTTTGTGGAGAGCAAGTTAAATTGCTTCTCAAGTTGTAATTCAGCCCAGCAGCAATATAAATAAAGGAGGCTGCGATTCTAGGCTCTCTTGGTAGAATCACAGCTCACAGTTGCAGATTCTTCATCTTCTTCTTCTTCTTCCTTTCTTCTTCATTCTCTTTCAAGTTCAGCTACTGTTTTGGTTTATTAAAGCTTGTGTTCTAACACTTTCATGCCAACCACTAAAACCCATTAACCTAAGCCTAAACCTAAATTCCAGATCTGAAACTACATCCACAGCCCAGTAGTGGGCCTAAGACCTAAACTCCTTTTAACCCTAGGCCTGGCCAAATCCTTCTAGGCCCATCCCTAACCCTTGCAAACCCTAAATTCCTCAAAAATCCTTCAATCAAAGGCACCTACAGCTCTAGAAGACAAACCTTAATCCTAGGGCAAAACTCCAACAAACTAAACCCTAGAATTTGATTCACATCAGGTTCTATATTATAGACTCTAGGCTTATTAAGATGGACTAAGATTATCAAGAAGAGATGAGCAAAGGTGCCTTGGAAATTTGATGTAAACTGGATGGGCAGATCTGGTTAGTTACTAGATGAAAAATTGATCATCAATTCAACTCGACAGTAGATGAAGAAATCGAAGAAACAATATGAGGGAATTGAGAGAACAATAACAACAACAAAGTAACACCCAGGCTTCACACCACAAGGTGGATCGATGGGATCAGATACCAATCTACAAAGAAATTTTGATTTCAAAATGTAAGTGAGTGATCCACCCTCTTACATAAGTCCCTTTATATAGCAATTCTAAAGAGACAAACATTAAATGCACCATCCAACCACTAGGTAATAGTTACTTATCAATGTCTCAACTACTACCTAACTCAAAAGGAAAACCCCATTTTTTACTAGAGTTCCATATTTTTAAGCTATAGCACATTTTATTGACTTTGATGAAAATCTCAAGGACTAGACTTGGGCTTAGGACTAGCCCATGAAAGTCGTAACATGTGGGCTCACTGTAACCCACTAAAACAGTCCTAGCCCATGAAAGTCATGGGCTGATTAGAGTCATATACTAAGGCCTTTGATGGGCTAACCCATTGGGCTTTTTCTTTGTTGTATATGTCTTCAATTCTGCATTACTACTGAAAAGCAGCCTATAGAGCTTGTGAATGGGTGAGATTTGAGTTTGATTTTGAATATTACTTGATCAACTTCCTAGTTTGTAAGCTTACTAAGCTGTAGTCGTTATTGTTTCTTTTTTCTTTTTTTCCTCCATCTTAAATAATGAAACAGCTTTGTTCACATTGTGCAAGTATAAAATTGGAGAAATGGAATAAGATTGATCCTAAAAAGCGCTCCATTAAAGTTTAGATAGTTTGGACTAGGTGAACGGTGAAGTAAGTCATAGCACATGGACTATGACTCAAACTTTGATATTTGTACATGTTATAACTATTTTAGTGAGATTAAGGTTAAGTGGATTTTGCTCATTAGTACTAAAATGGTTAAACCTAAAGTGAATATCAATTACATGTAATTTCTTAGTTTTACAATGAATGTCAATGGATGTGATGAATTTATCTTAGAAATGGATTGTATAAGAAAGAAAAAAAGTGTCTAAACAAACACCTCGGATCACATACTCCAAAAGTTATACTGACATTTCATAAGCCCAGTGATGTGTCATTTTTTGCAAGAAGCCGCTAAGCTCAAGTGTATGATACTTCTAACAGTGTTTATATTTTAACACTGAACAAGAATCTTCACTGCCGCTGTGAAAAAAAAGGTTGCTATTTATTTCCAGCAGTACTTACACCAGCGTAATGGAAAACATTGTGATATGGTTTTAGCAGCATTTATTGAACAACTTTAGTGTAATAGTTATGCAATTGTTGTGACAGGAGCTTGGTTAATGTACTATTTAGGTCGGATACTATATTACTGATTTTCTTTTCGTTTCTATTATTCACTCTAACACCAAGGAATCTTTCTTCTCTTTTTATGTCTATCAAACAAGAAGCCGTCACGCCCGCCCGGGGGGGGGGGGGGGGAACCTCTTTCTGTTCTTTTTTTCCATTTTATTTCATCCAAATAAATGGGATCCTAAGAGGAGCTAAAAAAAAAAAAACCTCAAATAATGTTAATGGTTGTTTAGTAGGATGAATGAAATTGTAAAGTTACAAACCTTCAGGGTCATGTAATCACGACTAAGCATATGTCTTCCATCCTTTCCAAACTTAATATCTGAAATTGAGCCAATAATTTCCGTAAAGAAAGATCTAGATCCAGGTGCCTCCTGCTCCACAAACCTGTATACAAGAAACATCATTAAACCTCGCTTTAAAGCCTTAGTTAAGATATTTAATTTTGTCACTTCTAGAGGACTCTAGGATAGAATGGTAAGAATAGACAGAATCCACAAGGTCACTTACAATTTGGTATGAGTATCACATAGAGCCGATTGCCGCATATCAATAAGACGAATTGAACCCTTTGAGCTACTATATGCTAACATGTTACAATGAGTTGGGTGGAACTCAGCTGATGTTATAACCTCTGCAAACACAGTAAAGTTTTTGGTTTGAAGCATGAAAAAAACTTGAAGGAAGAAAGATTAAATTTACCAATTTTAACCATAAACCATCACACCCACCAAATGGTTTATTGAAGCATTACATTCATTACCCACAGGGAGAGGAGCATCCATATTGAAAGTATAGCAGACAAGTGCAAGTATAGCTATCAAAATACTGAGAAATTTTACCCGCTAGATCCTCCATGTTTGATGGTTTGACATCAACAATATTGAAAGTTTGATCGCTTATTTCCAAGTTCCAAAGATTAATTCGTAGATCATCAGCCGAAATAAATGTTTCCCCATCACTGAAAATTAAAGAAGAATGCGGTGAGTAGATGCACAATAATGTTTTTTTTTTTTTTTCCTGTTGTTATTGGAGAATATCTGGTGTCACTGGTACTTGGCTACATATTAGCTGGTGGCAGAGACAGGAACCAATATCTACATGTGTGCAGGAACATATGCAGTGATGAAGCCACTTTTTATGTAGGGTGGTGAAGTTGGGATATTTTTCTCTGATGAGATGTGGAGTTGGGAAGATGAAGGAGACCATACATTAAAAAATGATGTCCAGTGCAGGGTGACAATTGAAAGGAAAGGCCAAAGACTTACAAAATGAAAAATAAATATAAGCATATAACAAAATTTGCCCCCTAACAATTTAATATCTGTACACAGTGCATGTACAATTCATACAATCGTAGACCGTGATGCCCAGAATGTTACTGTTGTGCAGGTACAAATAAATAACTTTTACTTTCCAGATTTTGATCTTCAAAATTCTGGAGTTCTCTGGTTCCATAAATCCAGATTTCAGCACAGATTCCTCAGGGTTCTTCCTTTTCAACTAAGCACCTCTCCTAAATTGCCCAAAATATGACAGTATAACAAGCTGGACAAGTAGAACATGACACCACCCATAACAACCATATCTAAAAATAAATGTGAAGTATCAGCAACTTTATGAGTAAATTAAAAGCTTTCACATTTCATTGAATATTCTGACCAATGCCCATGCCAAAGTCAGAACCATGGAAGAAATAAATTGAAGAATTCATCCCCACAACTTGGTGGGCAACTATGGTTCATCAGAATAACCCCTGTTCTACTATGCATTGCAACTAGGGCCATACTACATTGGTTTAACGCTTCCCAACTTTCTTCCTCCTGTGATATGCAAACTTATATCAGAATTTCCTTCTACATATAAATGCAACATTGTATTTCTTCTCAAATTAATGTACTTTGAAAACAAGTCCGGCAATTTCCCTCCTCCCAAATGCTCAAGAACAAGAATCCTGACCCAATTTAAACAGCTTCCACCTCCCAGAAGCAAATGACTGGCAAACCACATTCCCATGTTCAGGAAGAGCAGTTCAATTGTTTAAGTACAAACAAAGCTACGGTACTGAAGCACTGTAGGAAGAAAAAAAATTTGGCATGTTCATTTTTCATGCAGTTACTGTGGTAAGGATTTCATCAGTGCATCATGCAGCACAAACACATTCAGCAGAAAATAATCCTTGTTTACATGATTATCTTCGAATAAGGATTTCTTCAGTTCAGCACTGCATGGGAAAAACTGAACTTTGATTGGAAACCCCTGTCTTCATGATACCACAAAGGATCAGGGTATCTAGAACCCAGATCCCCTCAGATTTAGTTTAGAGAGCTCAAAGATTTCCACCTTGAAACATTGAAAATTCCATCCCATCAGATAAACTGGAATTTCTGGCATGTACAACAAGAATGCAGTGTTACTAGACTCCAGCTATCAAATGAGCACTGACCAGAAATACCCATACGACACCCACTAACCAAAATTTTAACATTTCCATGTTGCTATTTGGAAATTGGAATATTTCAGGAAAAAAAGAAGAAGTAAATATTAATATGAAAACAAACTGACATGCTGGAAAGGAATGCAATTTCCATTGACCATAGGCATGGTTTGGTACTTTTACTTCGGTAGCAATAGATTTTGGGCTGATCCATTCTGAAAGTTATCATTCAGTGTTATTTTTCCACTCTAGTGCTGGAAATTCTTTTACTTTCTTCTTCTTCTTCTTCTTTTCCTTTTTTTTTTTTTTTTTTTTTTTTTTTGGGGGGGGGGGGGAGTGGTTAAGAGCTGGAAATTTTTTTTCTTGTTGAAGGTTTATTTGCAATAAGAATGTTGTTCAAGGATGCCTTTTGTGGCAAATTCCAATATGGCAGTGGCCCCACAAATGCACTTCTATTCATGGTACAAATTTCGGTCAAAACCGCCCTAAATTCCACCGAAAATCTAAGCTTCAGGTTGAAATGAGATAGGACTGCAGGAAAAAAACAATTAACCCATCTGGGTTCAAGTTAGTTGAAATCACAATCGAGATGGACTTAAAATCACTCATTTTGCTGAGATCTCGCTGGTTTCAAAGATTTCTTGGTTTTGAGCTCCTCTCCCTATTATTGACTCTTCAACTTGATTTTTGGTTGAAATCTCCTCACTTCTTCAACACTCAAGATTGCAAGGTGGGTTGAAGGTGGTTTGACGACCCAAACAAGAAAGGTATGTATGTGTGGGTCATCTTCTCACATTCTCGATGACCCATTCTGTAGACAGGGATATCTTTCTCAATTGACAATGGGACCTATAAGTGTTGGGCCTACAGAATGTCATGGGGTATCTATGTTGCACATTTGAGGAGGGGCTTAACCAGATGCAATGGTATCTGGCTCGTGGGATGGATCCACCAAGGAACTCTTTATGCAACTAAGGCTGGTGTTGCAAAGTGGAGACTTTGGCAATCATTTCTTTTGCTTATTTAGCTTATGGTTTACATCATTTAGTTTGTCATGGGATGATGGTTATATTAAAGATTTAAAGTACATTAGAACATTTTTCATTAACTTATTATATGCCCCTCAATTGGTAGGGTAGTATTATGAATTCTATCTTTTCAAAGATTTTTCATAAGAAAGAAAAATAGCTCATGCATTATGTTCAAAACCCTTTAAATAGCCTGTATACCAAAATAGGTGGAAAAAACATACTACTTGGTGTGAAAACCACCTGTCAAGACTGGCTGGGGAAATTCCCTGGTTTCAGCCAGGTTTCCTGAGATCTCAGTTTGTGGCTGTTAGAAACCTAGATTCTGAACCATGCTTACATTTTTTTGGGTAAAACAATAAAAGAACAGGGGAACCGGACCCCGAGGGACCAACAAGCCAAAAAAGGACACGCACCGCCCCCCGAGGACCAAAAGCAAAAGGACAAAAGAAGACCAAAAACCCCAAAAGACAAAAAAGAAAAAACGAAAAAAAAACGAAAAAGAACCCCAACCACCCCACGGACCCCACGCCGCACAGCAAACCCAAAGCAACCCAACCACGAACCCGACCCACCACCGCCACCCACGGCACCGGCACCGCACCCAAGCCGGGAAGCAAACAGCGACCACCACCACCACCGAGCCGGCGCCGGACCAACCCCAAAGCCGGAGGGACGAAACGCACCACCCGCCCGACCCACAGCCCGCAAAGGGGGGAAGAAAAAACGGGGGAACCCGCCAACGGGAGGAACAACGAGGGACGAGGGGCACGCCAACCCGGGCCGGAAGAACAAAAGAGACCCCAGCGAGGACGAGGAAGCCAGCGAAGCGACCCGGAGAGGAACAGGCACGACGGGAGAAAAACAAAACGAAGGAGACGAAGGAAGGACCCCGCGAAGAGGAACGAGAACGGCAGCAAAAAAAGAGCAGGCAAACAACACGAAAGCAGGAACCAAGGAGAACGACCCCCGAGGGGGCAGGCGGACGGCCAAACAGGGCGGAAGGGGGAGAAAACAAGCAAAGCCAAGAAAGAGAAGAGAACACAAGGCGGAAGGGCAGGGGCCCGGGGGGAGGGGGGGGGGGACCGCGAGGGGGGGAGCGAAGAAACAGGGTAAAGAGGGCGGAAGAGAGAAGAGACAAGGAGGGGCCAGAGGAAGAAGAAGATGGGAAGAAAATAACAAATTAAACGAAATTTCAAAGATTATAAAAAATAAGTAAATAAGGGGATGGTCAAAAAGGCATGAACTTGGTACCCGGGGGCGTGAGTGTCCATTTTTGGCTAATGCTGGTCCCGGGGTCGTGAATTCCCAAGAATCATGCTTCTATTTGGATCATCTTTCTGTAGAGAGTTGGGAAGTATTAGATAACCTTTTTTGTTCTCTTTCAAGTTTATATTGTGGATGCTGTCAACTTGGAAAGCTTCACTGAGTGAGCTATCCCGCTCATGTTAGTAAATTGTTCAACCAATCTTACTCTTAAATACATTCTGATGATATTTCAACTTTTCATTACTTTGTTTTGTTGCGAGTGTTACTGAGCTACCTCGATATGCTGTTTTGAGTTTTTCATTATTGCTTCTTGTTCTTTTTGGTTTTTGGCTGAGGTTCATACTCAGTTCGTTGTTCTTGTATAAATTAAATGGACCTCGAACCAGGTAAACCAGTGTGAGCTCAGTTGCAGCGACAATCAATAATACAATAAGACCAAATTTAATAGCTAGAACTGTTTTTTGCTCTTTCTGTTTACATATGAAAGAATAGCATTAAAGGATGAGAAGAAGAAAGGATTAGAAGGATGGGCTATATCAGTACTAGCTCTCTGACCCACAGCTATCTCAGCTGGTGAACATGGATTTTATTCCATACATGAGGCTACAAGGCCACAAATTTGATTTCTCAATAAATATTTTCTTCAATTGCAATAAAAACGCTTATTTATAGCTTGGGTAAAGCTTTAAAAGAAATAAGTCACAAAAATAGAAACTACCAACTAAAAGTGTTGGATTCTATTAGGAGTCTAACAAGAGTTTGTATAGGAGTTAAATTAGAGTTTGCATTTATGTAAAATTTTATTCCTTGTAATAGTCTACTTTCCACTTAATTATAAATAGAGGGCTTGAGATCATGGATCAATAAGCCATTCTACTACAATCGTTTATTTCAACATGGCATCAGAGCCTAAGTTCGATTAGGATCTTCTTTTTTCTCTTGCAAAACCCATCGCAGATTTTCTCCAATCATCGCAGAATTTTCTGCAACAGTCGCAGGAATTTTCTGCAATCATCACAGAAATTCTTTTTTTCTATAACCTATCGTTCGATTAGGGAAGCAACCCACCTTCTTCTTCTTCTTTTTTTTTCAAACCATTGCCAATCTTCAGTTCTACTGCTGATAAGAGATGGAAGGAAGCTATGGTAGAGGAAATGCAGGCAATGAAGAAAAATGACACTTGGGAGCTGATTACACTTCCTCCAGGAAAAAAACCAGTGGGCTGCAAATGGGTATTTGTGGTTAAACAAAATATGGATGGATCAGTCAACAAGCTGAAAGCCAGACTAGTTGCAAAGTGGTTTACCCAGACCTATGGGATTGATTATCAGGAGACCTTTGCCCCTGTTGCGAAACTAAATACTGTCAGAGTTTTGTTGTCTGTAGTTGTGAACAAACAATGGAACTTGCACCAACTAGACGTAAAGAATGCCTTCTTACATCGGGAGTTAGTAGAAGAGGTCTATGTGGAAATCCCACATGGTTTTTCCGATGACAATACTGCAGGGAAAGTCTATCAGTTGAAGAGGTCAATATATGGGTTAAAACAGTCTCCTAGATGCTGGTTTGGACGCCTTCTGAAGGCAATGACTTCTATTGGGTAACAGCAAAGCAATGCTGATCATACACTATTTGTCACGAAGTCAAGTACTAACATCACACTTCTCATTGTTTATGTAGACGATATTGTCATCACAGGAAATGATGGTGAAGAAATTCAAAAGTTGAAAGACTTTCTTGGCAGAGAATTTGAAATTAAAGATCTAGGGAAGTTATAGTATTTCTTAGGGATTGAGGTGGCTCGATCAAATAAAGGTATACTCCTATCCCAAAGAAAGTATGTCCTAGATCTATTATCAGAAGTGGGAATGTTGGGGTGTAAAGCAATTGATACCCCTATTGAAGCTCGAGCTAAACTTAAGGAAAAAGAGGAAGAACCAGTGGACAAAGTAAGATACCAAAGGCTGGTAGGGAAGCTTATTTACTTGTCCCACATCAAGCCAGACATCGTTTATGCTGTAGGAATAGTGAGCGAATTCATGCATGATCCATATTTAGCTCATATGAAGGCTGTTACCAGAATACTATAGTATTTGAAGGGAACTCCTGGAAAAGGAATACTTCTATCACCCACCGATAATCTAAAAGTAGAAGCATACACTGATGCAGATTGGGTTGGATCTCCAGACAGGAAGTCAATTTCAGGTTACTATACCTTTGTTGAAGGTAATCTAGTTACTTGGACAAGTAAGAAACAGAATGTGGTAGCTTTATCTAGTACCGAAGCTGAATATAGAGCTATGGTTCGTGGAGTTTGTGAGCTACTATGGTTGAAAGGCTTGCTGCAAGATATTGGAGTCCAAGTTCCAAAACCCTATGATGTTATATTGTGACAACGACTCTGCTATTAGTATTGCTAATAATCCAATGCAACATGATCGAACTAAGCACATTGAAATTGACAGGTTTTTTGTTAAAGGAAAGTTGGAACAAAGGCTTATCTGCATGCCTTTTGTAAGATTTGGAGACCAAGTAGCAGATGTTTTCACTAAGGGTTTGAAAGAAAGAGATTTCCTTCCTATTGTAGGCAAGTTGGGCATAACTAATATCTATGCCTCAACTTGAGGAGGAGTGTTGGATTCTATTAGGAGTCTAATAAGAGTTTGTATAGGAGTTAAATTAGAGTTTGCATTCATGTAAAATTTTATTCCTTGTAATAGTCTACTTTCCACTTAATTATAAATAGAGGGCTTGAGATCATGGATCAATAAGCCATTCTACTACAATCGTTTATTTCAACTAAAATCAAAACTTCCTGTAAAAATCAAAAATAGAAACTCCTGAACTAGTAACAAACTGAATTAGAAACTACCTAAGACTCTATTACAATGAAACAAAATATACTTTCTAAAACTAAAAATATATAACTAAGCTATGATAGCATTAGGATAAAATCTTTCTCCACTAGTAGGGTCCAACAGATCTTCGAGAAAGCATTCCCAATCATGGCAAATACTGGCTGTGATACTGTTCACAAGAAAATAGACGTGAACAGTGTTTTGGTGTTTTTTTCTTCTTCATATTCAGATTTCTATTTGGAGCAGTGCCGCCCTATGTGATACTTTGTCCAACCAACAAAACCTTAACATATCATCAAACCAGGCTGCCTCTCACAGAAGCACATCATTGCTGGGCTGGCTTCGGGGCTTGTTCCTACAAGTTAATACAGGCTTAGGATCTACCAAGGTTGTCAAGACGACAAGGGGACCAAAGAGGTTGGGGCATCGCTTAAGCGCTTAGGTAATAAAGCAGCATCTAGGCAGCAATATGGCAACCAAAGCGGTTGGGGCCCATTTTTTTAAAACAATTATTTTATGTTGCAGAAGTAATATACAAAAACTAATATACTTTTACTATAAGCTAAACAATTATTAAAGAATCATAATTTTGAAATATTCTCATTAAAAAATAAAAATAAAAATAAAAATGAAAACATAAGTTGCTTTCATCATAATACAAATATACAATAGAAATTAGCAACATAATGTAATAATATTATAGCATATTATTAAGAACCATATAACATTAAAGATATGGAAGTGGGAAAAATATTTTTTGTTGTATGGGGAAAGATACGCATGTAGTCTATAATATATCCAATTGTTAGCTTGTTTCTCAACTTAAACATCCAATTTTTTTCATCCGACTTTTTTTCAGTAAACAAATAATGCTCAAATCCAGATCGGAATCTAATTTATTCACTAAGTTTACTGTTTTTTAACTGAACTGATAAATTAATAGATCACACTTTTCAAATAATTCTTCATCTAATGATTCCCGAATCTGAAATGAATAACTATTATTGTATGATGCTTTGAAAAATAAAATTTGATGTTTTAAAAAAAATCCCGATAAAAGTATAAGTACCAAATGTCAAAATGTGATTGCTTTAGCACCTAGGCGGCAATATGGCACATAAGGTGACAAAGCGGCAATACGGCACATAAGGTGACCAAGCGGCAGCACCTAGGCTATAAGCCGGTAGAAATCTTGTATGTCTAAAAAGCGGATCATCGCCTAGGCGAACGACTTGATAACAGTGGGATCTACATCAAGAATTCCTACAAGTGATAACAAAAAGGAGTATTTTGGTGCTCCAGTTAATGAAGTAATAGCTCATAACATTATTACTCATCAGTCTTCTTATGGTTACACCCCTCAATAGAATGGTGTAGCTGAGCAGGAAAGCAGACATTGAATGGAGGTCACCCGTTCCCTTTAGTTATAAATGGATGTGGCCAAATCATTCTGGGCTGATGCCATTTTGAATGCATGATATTTTATTAATCATGTCTAATGGCTTCCTCTGTTTTTTAGGGTGGTTACCCTTTTCTTTGTTATTTGCATCTGACTTCTTTTTCTCTGACCACCATCTGTTTTTGGCAGTGTTTGTGTTAATTAAGAACATCATCCTGGGCTCTCTAGAGTAGCTCCCACATTTCTTAAGTGTCTTTTTGTTGGGTGTTCACACACCCAAAAAATTATCATTGCTATTCCTTTGCATTACATATATAATTGTTAGCTGATGTAACCCTTTTTGAGTCCACCCCCTATTCTGCTAATACTATGAATGTTTCTGACTTTGACAATGATCTCCCTATTTACATTGTTCAGAGCAAGGGTCTGCAGGTTCCATCACAACCTTCCTCTTCCCTACCACTATTCTTCTAAATTATCCATTACTATGAGCACATTAGTGGTCCAAAAATGGTTACTCGGCCACCCTTGGCCCCATGAATACTATCTTTTTGCCTTCTTTGATCAAAGATCCAGAGATCAGGATTCCTTCATTTGATCTGGACGGTCCGGTTGCCCTCCATAAGGTACTGGAGTTGTGTATGGAATCCATTTTTTACCTTTCTTTCCTATGCAGGTTTATCCTCTTGTTTCCTCCTGTCTACTACTAAAATCACCTTATTCCTGAGTTTGTTCAAAAGCCTGGCCTAGTGACCTAGTCTTGGGTGGACCACCGCAGACAGGAACTATAGGATTCATAGGAAAATCGAACTTGGGCTCTTGCACCTTTACCCTTGAGAAATATCTGCATTCGTTTCATTGGGTTTTCAGGGTAAAGTGATGTGAACCACCAGGACCACTCCGGGAGAGGCCACAAGAAGCCCTAGGGCTGCAGCCCTTCTCCTATGGCCCTAATGAAGAACCAAACCCAGCAATGGTAATTTGGTCATTTTTTAGGTGCTCAACACCATTCAGTCTAGCTTAAGAGAAGCAGAAGCTCATCAGGACTCCAGATCCACTCTTATTTTGCTGTTTGGATTAGTCTGTGCTCGGATATGACAGAGTCCTAGTCCATCTAGGAGTCCTAATTAGAGAATCCTGTAGTTAATGTCCAAGCTTATTTAGGAATCCTTACCTATCTCTATTTTGTTTATTTGATTTCAGTTGTGATTAGCATTTGGTAGTCCTAGGGTAAATTGGAGTTCTACTTAGCATAGGAGTCTTTTAATTTTAAGTGGTTTCAAGTAGAACTCCTTGTTTGCTGAGTCCTATTGGGAGTACTTTATTTTGGCTATAAATTCAAGGCCAAAGCTCGTACACAAGGCAGTTCTTCAATGATGAATAAAATTTGCAAAATTTTTTTTTTTTTTTTTTTGGGGGGGGGGGGGGGGTAATTTTACAAAGAGGTTTATAGCCAAGGAGAGTGTGATTGGGCTATGTAGAGTTCCCAAGTTAGAGGAAACCCTGCAGCAGCTCTAAGGTGTCTTCTTCTCAAGATTTCTTCAATCCCCCGATCAAACAGCATGTAATCAGCCTCTGCACACCTCTACATTAACCTTCAAGTTTAGTTGCAGCCCTAATCCGAAACCGAAGAATTTTCATCTCCTTGCTTCACTTGAAACCCTAAATCCTAGAGTTGAATCTGAAACGCAGAATACTAATTTCAGATTCAAAAATCAACCGACTGCCATCATAAGACCTACTCACATACAGCTTAAAATTACCCCAAACCCTTGGAAACCCCAATTGGGTCTGCCATTCATCAAGTACCCCTGTAACAGTGGCCCTCTCCTTGGTTTACATCACAAAGGTTAACCAGGATGGCTCTTCTACTCTCATCAATAGCAAAATTTACATCAATGGAAGGATCGAAATCTCGGTTTCAAGTCTGATTTTTACCAGCCTTGAAACCGAGATGAGGTCGAAATCTGAGGGTTTTCCTAAGAGGAATCGATGGATGGTTTCGGCCCTGTTTGAATGGGCATTTGACATGGGTTTTTGCACACAACATATTTAAAGAAAAAATAAATAAATAAAATAACAATGGCATTCAAGTGGTAGGTTTCAACAAATACAATGACTTGTAAATTGAATAAATTACATAAATACTTCAAATTTTCATACATTTAGTTGGGACAAGGCTTATTGTTGTTGTTGTTGTTGTTGTTGTTCAAATTTTCATACAAATACTATAGCCAGTTAGCCATGAAGTAAATAACCAAAAAGAAACTTTTATTGACATCTTCACTCAATTCCAAGTTGAGTTCCTCAATGGATCCATCCCAAGAGACGTGTAGTACTGGTAAGATCTGACCCATTACTCATAATAATGGACAAAAGACTACCATGTCATGGTCTGACAATATTTGTTCAGGTAGTCCGGTAGTGTGAATCTATAAGTGACATCGTCAACATAAGCTAGATATCCCAACCTAGGAAATGTATCATCAGGGAATGGACTACAAGTGATGCACCTGACCTCGATCCATCTTAATACTTAAATGCAGACATACTAATAGCATCAGCAGTTGACCCCCCCTAGTCATGAGTATGGGGATGATGGCTAAACTGACCCAATTAGGTTTTGGCCTTTGTCCCCTAGTTTTATGTGGTTATGGGCTTACTCTAAAAGTTGATGTCTACGCTAAGCATGAAAATAGATTATTAATTGGTTTAATTGGTCTACTTACGTAAATTCTACTCAACTTACGTTTTAAGAGCACAATAGTATTTTATTCTGTTTCAAATTTTACATGTTCATAAGAGTAGAATATTTTTTTTACATGTTTTATTTCAGTCTGAAGTATCTGTGTCATAACGAGTCCTTGGTCTAGTAGGTTTTTAAGCTCTATTCCTTTCAAGAATTTATTTCCTCTCTCTGTTATGATAGTAAGGGTTTTTAAGCCCCAATTATACCCCTTTAGGAAAGAAAACACACAGGCAAGAAACAAATTGGAGGGTATACACAATTCAGACTTGGTCCATGCACCAGGACTGTGTTGGGCTTGGTGTTTAAAGTCCAGCTTTGAGATCCTACGGTTCCCTGTTCAAGGTGGTTGAGAATATTGGTGATGCCCAAGAATCTGGTTTAGGTTGTCGACTCAGCCTGCCATCTCCATAAGCCCATTGTCCACTATTCACAATAACAATAGTACAGTACAGCCCCATTCCCTCCTCTTTTCCCCATTTGTCTTGCTTTATTTTAAACCCAAGAACCCTAGCCGAGCCCTCTCCCCTCCAGAATCAAGAAAACTCATAACTCTAGAATTAACCATCAGTTTTTTCCATGTTTTAAACCACAGTCTACCCACATAAGCCCCATGGATTGATTCTAATTGAACCACTCTGTCCAACCAGTCTCAAGATACGAATATTTTCTTGAAATTCTGTACTCCCCGAAACCCTGAAATAAAAAACTTAGATTTAGGCAAATTTACCCATTGGAATATGACCAAACTTCAGAACTCACCCACCTACATCATCACATAACTTCTCCCCAAGTTACTAGACAATCTGACGTAGGATCCCTAGATTCAACACTTCTACCTTATATCACTGTGAAACCTGCTGTATAACAACATTTTCTCTAAAGCTAGTTTGGCTATAAAGCAAGCCCACTGTCACTCAGATATTCCAATAAGCATACCATTCAAATCCTGGAGTCACAGGCATTTTTGTTCAATTGAAGCCACAATTGTTGGGCTAAGCATTGCAAGCTAAATTAGCTCCAAGATGCCCCTGTATTATCATACAGTGGTATTCAATTGAAGCCCACTGCTCTCCCCTGTATATCAGACAGAGTTACACATCACTCTCTCTTCTCCCCTGTTCTGTTTCTCTGTTTACAACCATGGTAGAATTGATGTGTGAGTAGCTAATAAATGATAACCTCCAAAAAACTTATCTGACATGGCATGGCCTTGTGCAACATGGGCCTTTGGATGCTCCAATATGGAGGGCATCTTGATTCAGCTCAAAGGAACTAAACAAGCCAGGGTAGAATAAGAATAGTAGTGAGGAAAGACCAAGTAGAGTTTCAGCCTTGTATCATGCATGACTTACGAATAGAGCTGTTTGGAGAGCAAGGATCCATGTAACTGACCATATTTAGTTCGGGGCTGTGTTGTTGTTGCTGAATTCACAACCAGATGAAGTTGCAGCTAAATAACTCACGATTTCTGATGAGTTTCAGACCTTGGGTTTTGATCAGACCCAAAACCAAGAAACTCAGATATTTTGGTGACTTTCAATGAATATTAAGTTCCCGCACGAAGTATCGCATATTACAGGGAAAGGTATGCAAGAAGCCCCAGTTTGCACTGAGTCGCCGCAACAGAATTCCAACAATTTTTCCCAAACAAACAAGTACAGAAGGTACATGAATAGCGAGGAAAGCAGTAACATTGATGACAAAGAAGAAAGCAAAAGCATGAAGTAAATTGCTATACAAGAAGTGAGGCGACAAACAACTCAAATAAAATCAATTCATCGGATCTTAATCCCAACCGTTGAGCATAGGCAGGTTCACAAAGTGAAACAAAAAACTAGTAATCTAACCTGAAACCAAAATTAAACTTGAACTCTAAATTGGGACTAAACCTGTAATAAAATCCTAAATTAGTTTCCACTAATTAACCTATTAAAACTTAAAACAGAAAGTTCTAAGATAGATCCCACACACACACACACACAAAAAAGGAGACAGACTAAATAAACAATAATTCCTACTGAACTCAAAAACCCATTTCAGCTTGATCTAGATTGCCAAAAGTCTCAAGCCAGTTTAGCCATGGATCTGGATCAGTCAGATCCCCATAACCACAGGTCAATAAATACTGTATTCTTCTTTTATGTGAAAGACCATTAAGAGCACTCTTTAGACCCCACTTTGGACCCTATAAACATAGTTGTCAAGACAATGCCTAGGTCGCCTCGTTGATTTCACCTTCTCTTCTAGCTCACACCTTGGTGGCATACATCTGATGTAACCACGCTTAATAACGCTAAAAAACAGCCACTTACAAATTAAATTTTGGAATTAAAAGCCCACAGACCATAGATATGAAAAATAGGACTAATTTTGCCTTAAATGGACCCTCAGGGAAGATAAGTGAGTAGTAAGAGCCAATGCTTTAAAGTCACTGTTGACCTAATTAAACCATGAGATACAAACCAAAACACTCTCCACTGAAAAACCCATGCACCAAATTGCCAAATAGAATACACTCAAGACCCCAATGTCAGCCAGAAATAAAATCTCTAGTATGAAAAGTCAAAGTGAGTACAATGAAAGGTGCCTGAACAGTAAGTCTCCAATTCCAAAATTGAAGAGGTTTCCATCCATTGAATAGATATATCAACGTTCTTAGGAAATCTAGTAGCACCAAGCGAGACAACAGATTGGAGTGTTACCCTGGTTAATAAAGTTTAATTCCCTGCCACATAATCAATTGTTTGCAACAACCCTTTTACACTAATTCAATTGTTTTCAACAACCCTTTTACACAAGAACCACGTGGCATGTACCCTCAGTTTCCCCCAGTAGAAATGGTCTAAAGATTAGAAGAACAGATACAAGAAAGCTGAAGAAAACTACAGAAACCCTAAGGTGTCCTTGAAGTTGTGGGACAGAACAAAGAACAACCCAACTGAAAAGAAACCCTCTTGTAGTTTCAATTCCGGCAAGAATGGTGATGCCAGGACTTTTGTAGTCTAAGCCTTCTACCTAATGATATATGCAAAGTAGACCTAGGCCTAGACCAAATTATTTTGATTAGAAGTTGTGAATCTCTCCATGAGATATTCTAGCACAAGTTAGTATATAATCATAAAATACTTAGCTCCACTGTAAAGACTAAGAATGTTATAGAATCTATTGGATTATATTAATTAGAAAAGAGATGTGAAAGTTTGGCTATGGCTATGACCAATAAGACACAGAATTTTCATCATTCCAGGGCCCCAAAGTAAAGATGAAAAAAACCTATACAAAATAATTTAAAAAATACTGATACAAAAAGCAACATATGGCAATGACACGAGAACCACAAAGTTCTGAGGTTCCTCTTAAATTCCTGCAGACAATATTGAGAGCTATTGACCTAGCTTGCAAAACAGGCTATCTGTTCCCTAAAGAATGGTTCTGTCCTTTGAAACATGAGTGAGAATTTTTCACCCATCTCCCCGTTTGTGTTTGATAAGAAGAGCTTAACACTAATAGAAAAGAAAATATTGTACTATCAGTCAAAAAATATTACAAGCCACAGATTAACATGCTGAGACAGAAACATAACCTAGAAGGTTATCTTGATCACATTACCAACTCAACATTAGAGAACGTGTTGCAAATTTGTTATGTAACTCATGAGGGAAAAGGAAAGAACTGCATACTCAATAGAAAAGATCTGTACATACCAATTATTTGAGATAGAATTGATATGATAGTCATGTGCATGAGCATATATTCTTCGACACCTAGGTACAAGATTTGTCTCCTGACTTGTAACCTAAAACGATACAAATGTTAGAGCCACAAGACAAATACAATATAACAAGCTAATTCATCAGATAAGTCACTAGGCTAGGCTGAGCACAACTACCATCGGTAAACGTAGTGATGGGATGCCTCCAGGGGGGAATAAGAAATCATCGCTCAAATAACTGGAGGGACTATTCAAACATCCCCCATTAGCAAGAAACGATGTTGGGCTAGTTGATACACTTGAAGCATCAACACCACCATTTCCCACAGCTTTTGAGGGTTCTAAGTTCATGTCACGAATTTTCTTCACTTTTTTTTCTTGGACCTGCAAATTTTCAGATAGACTAGAAGCTTAGGAAGATGCCATCCAGGAACAAAAATGACTAATGACTGCAGATGGTACACTAAGATAAGCCATTGAAGACCATGAAGATTGTGGGGTAAGTTCAAGGAAAATCCAAGTTACCAACAATTATAACATCAAATTTATCCTAAAAGACTATTTTTACAAATGGAGCAACTATATTTGGACAAGCAACGGTGAAACATAGTAATAAAACAAAATTAGACCATATTCAGATGGCATCAGGTAATTTGAAGAACAGGTAAACATGCTTATCCATGAGAGTTAGGAAGGAATAAAAAGTACACATGTATGAACCACCCGTCACCAATCAAATTCAACAATGGTTAATTAATCCTGAAATCCAAGTCATACTGTTGACATAATTTTGATCAGGAAGCCTCACAAGGAATCACAAGGACAAAGTCAAAACTCTAAAAGCAATGTTGATGCAGTAAATGGGCAGCTAATGTGAAACTATACCCTGAAAATGTCTATTTCCAGGCAGTAAACAAACCAAAGTTAGTGTCACGGCAAATTCTTAATTACTTTGAACTCTACAGGCAGGCAGTATAGTAATAGTGAAGATTTCAATTACAAAACACAAAGGAATCATGGGTATAGTTGGATGGGTAAAATCTAAAGTGAATAAGAAAGGGGACAGAATAGATTAAGGGCTACATATGAAAAACCAAAATTATGATTTAAAAGTTGACAGGGAGGGGGTATTTCTGAATAACAGAAATAGCATGGAGCATTTAAAGATGAAAACTTATCTACCGAAGATTAGAAGAAGTTCAACTTCAACAACAATCAGCAATAGTGGAGTTCCCGTAGGATATGAACAGACTTTAGTTTTTCAAATTTTCTGCTTCTCTGCCTCTCTTAGTTGATCTTCTTTTCTTTTTAATTCTCCAGTTCGAAGCCTTCAACTCTCTGTTCTTCTTTTTTGTACCATTATCTCTCACTTTCACCATCTCTCAATTTTTCCGAGTTGCTGCTGGAACATATGGATGGGTGGGGAAGGAGTGATGCTGCCTATAAAAATTCCAGCAAAAGAAGGTAAAGGACGGTTGCAGATCTCTTTGTGTGTCTCTGTATGTGCGTGTGCACGTCTGTTTTTTCCCCAGCTCAGAGAGATGGAAACAAATACAATGGAGAAGCAAAAATACTGTTGTGGACTGTAAATAGAAAGTTTTAGTTTAAAAGAGGAACAAAATGGTGGATGTATGAATGGAAAGATGACCGAATGAAGGCGAAGGTGAGATGGAATAGGATGCTAGTAAACCCAGCAGGGATTGTGAGATGATATAGACTAGCAGCAGATCAGAGCACAAGAAGTTGATTAAGGCATGATCTCCTTTACAAGTTCTTCTTTCAATCAACAGCAGCAGCACAACCTCAAAGTAGAACTCAAACAAGAGAACAAAAGCAGAAAGAAGAAAATAAAAGGTTGGGGTATATGGATTTAGCCCTCAGCAGCATGGCCCCTTCCGAACTAAATGTTTAGCACTCAGCAAGGCCCTGGCCCTTCTTATCACTCTCAATGGATGAGATTTTTCATGCTGGAAGGCAAATCTATTCATCAATTCAACAAAACATGGGGAAGGGGCTCTTATAGCCTATTTGTACATAGAGCTTTAACGCTAGCTCCCCAAGTTTAAATAAAAATAGAAAACTACAAATCCTAGGAAAAGAAAGTAATTTTGCCAAGAAACAAAAACGATTCCAAAATTCTAAGTTGCATGATTTCTAAAACACAACAAGCAACTTAATAAAAATAGGAACTAAGTATAAATAAAAAATAAAAAGTAAAATAAATTTTTACAGTCCTAACAAAATTGCCCCTTCTAAAATCTTCACATGGTCTGGTATTGGATCCCATGAGATCTCAGAAAGAGATTCCATCAAGGTTAAAAAGGGACTCTGACACATGAACAGAGTCACATCAACAGTGACGCCAACATTATTTTGGGATTCATTCCTTCATGTTCTGTCTTATATCATAAAATTTCAGCAATACTACTCTATACAAGCACCCTTTTATTCAACTCTGGTCGAATTCTACAGGCTGGTTAGGTTCAATTTCTAACTTCTAATTCTGCCATGTATTGCAATTTTGATTTGTGGCTTTTTTTTTGCTCTTTTCTTTTTTTTTTTTTTTTTTTTTTTTTTTTTTTTTTTTTTTGGGGGGGGGGGGGGTTGTTAGTGAGACATAATTTGGCTCTAAATTAATATGTTTCCCTTCCCTTGGCAACCCTACCCCTAGGTAACACTTCCAAAGATCAGTCATAACACAAGAAACAAATGCACATCTGTGTTGGCTTAAAGCAGTCCACCCATCCTTGTTTCAGCACTAGTTTCCATGAGTTGCCACAGGATCCTTTGGTTGTCTGCTGAAAGCCATAGGTCTTCAAGATTACGGCTTCTCTAGTTTCAGCTTGATAGAACCCTCATCAATATAAATTTAACCATCTGTCCACGTGGTCTACCACAGGTTGCTGGCTGATATCATGGGGAAGAAGATACCTGGCGGCACTATTTTATTTGTCAAAATATCATCTCTTTTCCCAAAATGTCCTCGTTACCCAAATTCGATTCGATCCTTCCCCAATCTTTAGTTGATAGTTCCCATCTTATCCCTTCACTCATCTGCACGGCAAGTTTTTGTCGGTTTAACGGAGCAACTCTTTAAGGCAAATCCAGAATGAAGAAGAGAAGGGATCAGTAAAGTATTTAAAAAGGGGGGGATAAAAGGAGGATTACTGTTCACATGAACAGTGATTTTGGTCCGACATGGACAGTGCTGTGAGGCTTAACTGCCGAATATTCATGGAATATTATATTATACACTGCCGTTAATTTAGTTTCTCTTGTCAGTTTTGGTTTTCTATTTCAGTCCTTTGGTTCCTTTTAGTAAAGTTCTGTTTCTAGTTTCATTTGGTTCAATTTTTGAGACTTTCTAACTGCTAAAGCCTTGGCCAAGCTAGAAAGAGGCATTTTTCATTGCAATAAAAGATAAGACTTGGAGAAATTGAAAATTTGGCCAGTGGCCTTGGTTATGAAATAAATTCCAGGTCCAACAGAGAAAATAGTTGTGGGCAAAGCTTACAGTATTGATCTATGTCATATCACATTGGTCAATACATATCGATATCACTGATCTCATTACCATAACAACCCATATGTCTTCATGAAAACATAAGTGCATCAAGTGTATCGAAATGTATAGCCTGATACAGTCCAATACAATACAATCTGCTAAATCAATCAATACAGACAATTGTAAGCGTCTTTTTATGTTTTAATAATACCTATTGCTGATAAACTTCAATATGCTTAATATGTTTTGTCCATACCTAACAATACGCTCAAATATGACATGATACATACCAATACATCTTGATACATTCAAGTTAGGCCCCTTATTTTGCCCAGAACATGAACCAGCAAGCATTTGGCACAAAAACAAATTGCACACCCGGAGAGAGTAAAAACACCAAATCTCCTCTACTAGCTTGTTTTTTCCCACAAATCTGGTTAGGGCTTCCATCCAAGACTTAAAATGGTTTGACAAAGGAGAAACTTCAACATTTGCATCATCCAGTAAGCAACATCAAGGTTGAATTGGTCTTTGAAAGAAAAGCTAAGTTTTTTAAAAACCATGTCACTGCCACCCCCACCCCCCAAAAAAAAATTTTGTTAAATTTTGTTTTTCACGTTTTCTCCCAATATCAACTCGAGTCCCTGCAAGAATTATACATGAACTATACCTACATCAGATCTCTGATGTTCATTGTTGTATATCATTCTCATATTAGTGTTTATGCATGATGGAGTGACTATATATTGGTCACTTCTATTGTATTTTGTGCAACTGTGACCATTCCCATGCAATTCCACACCAGAAATAAATATTTCCGATATGATACAATATGTGTGGCAAATTCAACAGACCAATACGACACCCAACACTACTACTTTTAACCTTGACTGTCAGTGAGAGACCCGAGGCTGAGAAAGCCCATCTCCTACCCCCTTTCTTCTTCTTATATCTTTTCCCCCTCTTCTGATGCTCTTTATTTCCTTTGAAAACAGGAAAGAAAGAAAAGCAGCAACAGTCATAGTTATTTAACTTCGTCATCATGATTGTGCTGATCCTGACTGCAATTAATCTCCCACTGGTTTTGCCTGGGTTAAGGTCAACTCTTGCAATATTGGTATCAAAGCTAAAAGAAAGACAAAAGGCAAGATCAGTGGTTATTGCATACTCTGCTTAAAAT